>NC_092378.1:152427637-152602790 GCF_030028105.1 Mobula birostris
TTTGTTCGGAACAGTCCTGGAGAAGAGAGTCTGCATCTCGCTGGACACCTTAGGCTCCACTGAACCCTACCTGGCGGCCCTTAAGGAATCTGAGCCCCTTCATCTCGTGTTTATTTGGGAGAAAGGCTGAGGGCAGTTCAGGGGTTCCAACATCACTGTCAGATGAGACTCTCATGCAGTGAAGAGGGACCACAAACAGGAGGTACAATATTTCAGATGAAACATCACGCTGTCAACCTAGAGTCCATGGACCTCTCAGCTAATGGTAGAGGAAACTCTGCCATAGACCAAAAGACACAGAGCAGAATTAGGTAATTCGGCCCATCCATTCTGCTCCTCTAATTGAACATGGCTGATCCATTCCACTGTCAACCCTACTCTCCTGCCTTCTACCCGTAACCTTTGATATCCTGTTTAATCAAGAACCTATCTACCTTCACTTTACATATACTGTACTCACAGATTCACCATCTTCAGGTTAAAGAAATTCCTGTTCATCTCTATTCTAAGGGATCTCCTTGTACATAAAGATACCACAGTAGTTCTGAGGAGTAGGAACTTCCCCAGTAACCTAGAGCCAACATTGTTCCTCAATTAACACTGTTAATACTGATGATAATGTTGCGGTATGTGGGAGTTGGTGCGTAAGTGTTCGCTTTGTTTCCTGCACTGTCACAGTGACTTTATTCTAAATGTTCACTGGCAGTCAGAAACTGTGATGTGTGCTGAAGAATTACAAACTAATCTTTTTTGAGCATAGGGAATATCTGAACAGCATAATAATATTTGACTTGGCTCATCTAGTTCGTGTCAAACTATTGTTCTGCCAAGTCCCATCTGGACCATGCACCTTCAAACTTCTCTAAATTGTTCAAACGGAACATACATCCATCACTTCCCCTGGCAGCTTGTTCCACACTTGCACCACCATCTGAGTGAAGTTCCCCCTCAGGCTCCCCCTTAAATGTTTCACCTTTTACCCTTAACCTATGACCTTTAGTTCATGTCTCATCCAAACCTCAGTGGAAAAAGCCTGCTTGCATTTACCCTATCTAAACCCCTCAATTTTGTATACCTCCATTACATCTCCCCTTATTCTCCTACACTCCAGGGAATAAAGTTCAAACCTATTCCACCTTTCCCTCTAACTCAGGTCCTCATGTCCCAGCAACATCCTTGTAAATTTTCTCTGCACTCTTTCAATCTTATTGATATCTTTGCTGTACACAGGTGACACGAACTGCACACAACACTCCAAATTCGGCCTCACTAATGTCTTACACAATTTTAACGTAACATCCCAACTCCCGTACTCAAAACTTGATTTATGAAGTCCAACATGCCAAAAGTTTTCCTTACGAAGCTTACATTAAAATAATGCTTACATCAACACTTTGAACCAGTTCCTTATGCTGCCCCATAGTAAGGACTTTGCTTCTTTTCATTTACTATACTTTCCTTCTATTTCCTTTCTGTTCTGTACGTCCTGCATTCAGGGATTGGGCAGAAAGAACCAAATCCTCAGCAAACTATAGAAAGGTATTATTAAAAATGCAGGAAAAGAGTCCGTGCACCTCTCCTCCCCCAAGTAGTCCCCGCACCCCTCCTCCCCCAAGTAGTATAAGCAGTTCTACTCATTACTGCTGGTGTGTTTAAGGCCAGTTTCTCAGCTTCACCCAACCCCACCCCATCCCGGACCGAGTGAGGCATCAGATTACTTGGCCTGAATTCCCATCCAAAGCATGTGCTGCCTCTGGGCCACATCCGGATGCTTCTTCACAAACTTGGAGTCGTGGGGAAGCAGGAACTCCCAGCCTTTGTTGACACGGGGAACAGCCATTTGCTCCAGGAAATCCTTCACATCTTCAGGAGGGAGCTGATGAAATAAAGACAAGCAGAGATGAGGGATGAAGGAGGTTGCACAGCCTTCAAGTTACTGAACTCCCATCTTGAGTGCGTGCAACAGACTGCCGGGGCTGGTGGCGGAGACAAATGCATTAGGGACATTTCAGAGACACTTAGATAGGACAATGGAGGGAAGGGTGAGATTGAACTTTGAATAGATTAAAATCTACCAAGGTAATGTAGTGGTTAGCATGACACTATTATAGCTGGAGGTGTTCTGGGATTCGGAGCTCAGTTCTGGCATCATTCTGTAAGGAGTCTCTGTACACCCTGCCCGTGCAATCAGTGGGTTTCCCCTGGGTACTCTGGTTTCCTCCCACAGTCCACAGACATCATGAGTAGGTTAACTGGTCATTGTAAATTGTCCCGTGATTAGGTTAGGGTTAATTGGGGTTGTGTGGCTCGAAGGGCCGAATGGTCTACCCCACCCTGTACCAATAAATCAACAGTAAAACAAAAGATTGGCGCAATATCAAGGGTCAAAGTGTCTGTGCTGTGCTATAATATTCCATCATGTTGAAAGAATGTAGTTAACAACCAGGCAAGCACGGCTTCTAACTGTGCTTACGCACTGAGGTTTCATTTGCAGACAATTTTCTCCACTGTATGTTTAAGATAATATCCTGTGTGTTGTTTATACAGATGTGCCTGTGGTGCTGCTGTAAGCAAGCTTTTCAATTGTCGCACCTCACTGTACTTGCACGCGACAATAAACTCAACTAGGAAAGATTAAACCATAAGGCACAGGAGCAGAATTAGACTATTCGGCCCATCTAGAATGCCCTGCCATTCAATCATGGCTGATTTATTATCCCTCCCAACCTCGTTCACCTGACTTTCCCCTGTAACTGGTGACGCCCTGACTGATCAAGAACCTATCAACCCCCACCTTAAATATACCAAGTGACATGGCCTCCACAGCCACGTGTGACAATGAATTCCACAGATTCACCGTCCCCTGGATAAAGAAAGTTTTCATCTCTGTTCTGGGGCTGTGCCCTCTGGTCCGAGACTCACTCAGTACTGGAAACATCCTCTCCACGTCCATGCTATCTAGAACTTCCAATATTCAATGAAATCCTCATTATCGACACCCCAGCAAATACAGGCCCAGAGCCAAACACTCCCGTGTTAACCCTTTTATTCCTGGGATCATTCTCGTGAACCTCCTCTGGATTCCCTCCAATGCCAGCACATCTTTTCTTAGGTGGGCCCAAAACTGCTCACGATATTTCAAGCACAGTCTGATCAATGCCTTACAAGTCTTCAGCATCACATATTCTAGTCCTCAAAATAAATGCTAACATCGTATTTGCCTTCCATACGACCAACTCAACCTGCAAGTCAACCTTTAGGGGATCCTGCAGGAGGACTCCAAAGCCCGCCTGCACCTCTGATTTTTGAATTTTATCCACATTTAGAAAATGGTTTACATCTTTATTCCTTCTACCACAGTGCATGACCATGCACTGAATTCACTACACTGTACCCCGTCGGCCACTTCTTTCCCATTCTCCCAATCAGTCTAGGGCCTTCTGCAGGTAAGGCTCAGAGTAAAATTTATTCCCAGAGTAAATTCACTTCACCACAAACATCCCCGAGATTCTTTTTCTGCAGCCATACTTAGCACAACTGTAGAACAGTAACTGTAAACATCAGGAACTGTTCACTGTAAACCGTGCAAATGTAGATGTAAATAAATAGCAAAAGCAGGTACCCTGCTTCCTCAATACTGCCCCTCCACCTATCTTTATATTATCCATGGACTTGGCCATGCAAATCACTGAGAACATGAAAAGCAGTGGTCCTAACACCCATCCCTGCAGGTCATCACTAGTCACCAGCAGCCAACCAGAAAAGGCTCCCTTTATTCCCACTCTTTGCCTCCTACCAATCAGCCACTGCTTTATCGAAGCTAGAATCTTTCCTATAATACCATGGGCTTGTAGATTGTTTAGCAGCCTCATGTGTGGCACCCTGTCAAAGGCCCCTGAAAATCCAAGTAAACAACATCCACTGACTGTCCTACCTGTTATTCACAGAATTCCAACAGATTTGTCAGGTTAAGATTTCCCCAGTCAGTAAACCATGCTGACCATGGCCTATTGTGTCAGGTGCCTCCTTGTAGTCTGAAACCTCATTATCACTGAGACTCCAACATTCTTCCAACCACTGGCCTATAGTTTCCTTTCTTCTGTCTCCCTCCCTTAAAGAGTGCAGTGACATTTGCACCACCACAAGAGTGGCTGACACGGGCATCGCAACACATCATAAGTCTGGCAGAGATAACACTCCAGTCACCTTGATTACAGCAGCGACTTCTTTCCGGATGACCCACAGGTCCTGCGTAAACTTCCACATCTACAGATGGGGAGACAAGGAAAAGATTAGACAAAATCTGGTGGCACCGTAGTGTAATGCCATTACAGCGCCAGCCACCTGGGTTTAATTACTTCAGTCTGTAAGGAGTTTGCACATTCTGTCCATGACCGCACGGGCTTTCTCTTGGTGCTCTGGCTTCCTCCCGCATTTGACAAATGTACAGGTTAGCAGGATAATTGGGCAATACGGGCTCGTTGGGGCAGAAGGACCTGTTATCACACGGTATCTTTAAACAAACAGAAATTGAAAGTCAGGGTGAAGGCTAAAAGCATGGGCCTTGCTTGCTCATTTTCACAATGTACTTCTCAAATTTGAGACAGGACGACGATCTCCTCATGAAGACTACAGCAGCTGGTGGGATAGATGATGGGAAATTATTCCTGCTGGTGGGATAGCTGATGGAAATTATTCCTGCTGGTGGAGAGAGCCTAAGGTAGAGGGGACTGAACCCTGGAACTTGAGGCTGCCCAGGGGAGAGGTCAATAAGTACACCATCACACAGTGCGAATATGAGTCTTGTCCTAACCTCTGTCTCCTTCAACACACCCTCATCCAATACAGCAGAGCTCTGCCACGTCCAGCACAAAAGGCAGGGTCTCCTAATGGCCACTGATTTCAATACTACCAGAGGACACATTCAGGGTGGAAGAGCAACACCTCACATTTCATCTGGGTGGCCTCCAAGCTGATGGCATGAACATCGATTTCTCCCTCTGGTAATTTCTCCCCCCTCTCCCTCCTTTTCCCATTCCCACTTTAAATCCCTTCTGTTCTCCTCACCTGTCCATTACTTCCCTCTGGGTCCCTCCTTCTTCCCCTTCTCCCATGGTCTACTCTCTTCTATCAGATTCCTTCTTCTCAATCTCTTTATCTTTTTCACCTATCACCTGCCAGCTTCTTGCTTCACCCCGTTCCCCCACCCACCCACCTTCCCTCTCACCAGGTCTCACCTATCACCTGCCAGTTATACTCCTTCCTCTCCCTCCAACTCTTATCGTCTTTCACCCCCCCCCACCCACTTGCAGTCCTAATGAAGGGTCTTGGCCCAAAATGTCTACAGTTTATTCATTTCCATAGATGCTGCCTAACCTGGTGAGTTCCTCCAACATTTTGTGTGTTGCTCTGGATTTCTAGCGTCTGCAGAATCTCATGTTTGCAACCTGAATTAAATTATTGTTTATGTTGGAACATCACAAATGAAACAGCTTTTTAGATAAATAACAGACACAACAAAAATGTCTGCATTATCTAATGCTTCAGAGCCTGATATAAAGACCGACAGTGCATTTATGTGATGCCTTTCCCAACTTTCTCACGGCACTATACAGAACGCAAACAGGGCAGTCTCCCCCCCAATGACTTGGCATTAGCTTTGTCACATCGAAATAATGTGAAGCATGCTGCTTGTGTCAATAACCAACAGTCCCAAAATGTGCTGAAGGCAGCCAGCAAGCTGTCCCAAATGCTTCAGGCACCAACACAACATGCCCTCAACTTACTAACCCTAACCTGGAGCAGCCGGAAAAAGCCAACATGGCTATGGGAAAAACGCACAAACTCCTCACAGTGGCGGGTTTGAACCCAATTGGTGATCGCTGGTGCTGTAAAGAGATTGCGCTGTTTTGTTATTGTATCGCCCTTGTGTGACAAAATAAAGTTCAGCTCTCATTATTAACCCCTTCATCATCATCAATGAAATATCCATTTATCCTGGGACTTTTGTCAATGTAGGACATTAGTGCCTGCACTGGGACATACCAAAAGTGCTTATAGGATTGCACGTCATCCTTATTTAATCCAGACCTGATCTGATATGTCTGCATTTGTGTACTCACAATAAAGTCCCTTCCTCTGCACAGAACTTCCGCAGCAACTCCACTGTGGGGACTGCAGGTATCCTTGGGGTACAGCACGTCACTGGCCAAGAGAAGACAGCGGTACATTAGTCGAGAGTTAAACACCGATTCAAAAGACAAAATCCAACCACAGAAATGCTGCTTCTCCATAGGTCTGATGAATTGAGAGCTAATGTGACAGGGCAGCACAGTAATGTAACGGTTTACAGCGCCAGCATTCGGGGTTCATTCCCGCTGTTCTCACATCTGACCACATTCCAAAAACGTACGAGTTAGGGTTTGTTGACTATGTTGGCACCAAAAGCATGGTGACACCTGCAGGCCGGCCCCAGCACATCTCGGACTGTGTTGGCTGTTGATGTAAACGATGCATTTCACTGTATGTTTCAATGTACATTAACGAAGCTAATCTTATCTTCCAACTCAAATGTTCAGTTGAATGAACGCAGACTAAAGTTCATTAAACCTACACAGAAATGCTCAGCAGGTCAGGCATGTGGAATTGGAATCAGTTACTGTCACTTGTATCGAGGTAGAGTGGAAAAGTAAACTTGTAAGAAAATGTCATAATGTCAGCGATTGGTAGAAGTAGCAGGTGAGAGATATGCACAAGAGATTCTGCAGATGCTGGAAATCCAGAGTAACAACACCACTGTCTATAAGGAGTTTGTATGTTCTCCCTGTGAGTTTCCTCTCGATGCTCCAGTTGCCTCCCACAGTCCAGACATACCTGTCAGTAAATTAATTGGTCATTGTAATTGGTCCTGGGATTAGGCAAGGGTTAAGCAGGCGGGTTGCTGGCGACACAGCTGGAAGGGCTGGAAGATACTATACCTGAATAAATAAATAGTGCTGGGGGAACTCATGCAGCGTCTATGAAAATAAAACATCAACTGTTTATTCATTTCCATAGGTGCTGCCTGACCTGCTGAGTCCTGCCAGCAGTTTGTGTGTGTGTGCTGCGTTGCTATGGGAGAGATAAGGGAGAGTTTAAACCAGCCAACAGCACAAAGGTTCAGTTCAATTGGGCCGAATATTCAGAGATTATGAAAAAAAATTAAAATAGATGCACATAAAAGGGTTTGAACGATACTGGGTCCTCAAGGGAGCAACTTCAGTGTAGAGTGGCATTAGAATGACAATGTCAGCTGTTCATTAAGTGATCTGGGTAAACGCTGATGGACAGAGTTGGGACAAGACCATTGTACTGAGGAACAGGAAAATGCTCCATGAGGAATGAAGAATGTGGTCAGTGGGGTAGGGTGAGGGCGAAGTATGAACATATACTGTTCAGCACAGAAACAGGCCCTTTGACCTACCCTATCTGTGCTGACCACACAGCCAAAACACACTTACGCAAAAAGTAAAAGATACCACAGTAGTATAACCACTAGTGTGATGCTATTAGAGCACCAGCGGTCTGCATTCAATTCCTGCTGCTGTCTATAAAGAATTTATACGATCTTCCCACGATCACACGGGTTTCCTCCGTGGGGCTGCCACACTCTGAAGGTGTGGGTTTCTCGGTTAATTGGTCACGGGTGTAACCGGACGGCACGGGCTCACTGGGTAGAAAGGGCATGTTACTGCACTGGATCTCTAACTAAAATAACAAATTCCCCTCAACTTGGAGAATTCTTCTGAAGGCGATGTTTCCTCAGCCTAACTCGGGAACAGGAAGCTTGTCCTGAACAAGACACTGGGCGATTCTTGGCACCTACCTCTTAACCACCCAGCATCCCTGAACCAGCATGGCCACCTGTTGAATACAACGCAGAACGGCCGTGGAATCGACACCCGAGCCCAGGAGACCCATCAGATTCGCAAACTGCACCACCTTCACTGCAGTGAGAGAGGCAGAGAACCCCGTTAGAAACAGAACTTGTGTCAAGCAAAGCTCATATTGCAATGACTGAACCAACATTATGCTACACCACAGTAGAACGGCGGTTAGCGCGATACTATTACAGCTCAGGGTTCAATTCCGGCACTGTCTGTCAGCAGTTTGTACGTCTTTCCCTTGAGCATGAAGGTTTCCTCTGGGTGCTCCAATTTCCTCTGACTGGCCACAGACGCACCACATTAGCAGCATTTAAAAGCCATCGAGACGGGTCCATGGACTGGAGATGATTAGACAGCTATGGGCCAAACACAGGAGGATGGGTATGGACAAGCCGGGCGAAGGGGCCTGGTTCCATGCTGTGTGACCCGATGACGAAATAGGACACTCATCTCAAAATGCCCCAACATCACTCACCGTTCTTCATCAGCGTTCTGACTTGATCTGCCAGGGGCAGAGTCCGCAGCTGAACCATAGAGAGTACGTTGCTGGGGGCTAGGGGTACCTTCCTGCAAGAGGAGCATAGGCCATTAACACCACAGGACCTCACCATTCAGCCCATCAACGCTGCTCTGCCATTCCATCATGGCTGATTTATTATCCCACTCAACCCCAATCACTTGTCATTTACCCCGTAACCTTTGACATCTTTACTAATCAAGAAGTTAGCAACCTCCGCTCTAAATATACCCAATTTCTTGACCTGCACAGCAATGAATTCCACAGATACACCACCCTCTGGTCCGAAACTCTCCCACTTATTGGAGACATCCTCTCCACATTCACTCTATCTAGGATTTTCAAATAGAATGCTGTAGCAGCACTTCTGGGCTATATCATCACCCACAAAGACCTAACCTCAGCACGAACAGAAGCTGGGGCTAACAACAAAGATCTGCGGGATTTTGAGGTTGAATAGGTTAGGACTTTATTCTCAGGGGTGTAGGGGAATGAAGGGAGATTTGATAGCGGTATACAAAATTATGAGGGGTATAGATTGGGTAAATGCAAGCAGGTTTTTTCCCCTGGGTTGGGTGAGACTACAACTAGAGGTCATGGGTTTAAGGTGTAACGTGAAATATTTAAGGGGAAATTCCTTCACTCAGAGGATGGGAGTGTGGAACGAGCCACCAGCATAAGTGGTGAATGCAGGCTTGATTTTGATGTTTGAGAGAAGTTTGGATAAGAACGTGGATGCCAGGGGTATGGAGGGCTGTGGTCTGGGTGCAGGTCGATGGGATTAGGCAGATTAACAGTTCAGCACGGACTACATGGGCAGAAGGGCCTGTTTGTGTGCTGTAGTGCAGTATGACTGAGGTATATAAAAAATGTCGACTTACAACTCTTCTTCTTCAACTGGTGGCATCAACATGGACAAATACTCGCTGCAAAGAGAGGGAAAATCTCAGTGATCTGAGCAAACCGGACTTGGACCTCTGCAAAATTATTGGCCCCCAGGTTTCCTAAGGTTGTCATAGCCTTGGGGGGGGGGGGGGCAGAGAGAGGGGTAGTGGGGTTAAGCTCCCACTACCTATGAAATTCTCCCAAAGGCATGCATCTCAAATAGCCTGATAACCAAGTCCAGATCCTAGCCTTCACGTGTGGCTTAGCTACTAAGCCTGGCGGAACCGTTTCTACTGACAGAAGGGCCAAAGGTGGGTTATTGGCGTCTTAAAACCAGTCGCTTCAGGCAGATGAGGCTTGTCAGCCGTGGTTGTCAGCTCATCCAGGAGGGAAACTCAGATTTCAAACCTCTGCTGCCTTGCAGCTATACCCACTCATGGGGAAGGCTTCAGGAGTAAACCCCAAGAAAAAAATCCGGAGCTGGAGTTCCTGAGGCAGTCCTATGTTGAGTTCAATGCCGACTGGCAGCTCCTGCAACACTGCCGGTGTCAAACTGTATCGGTCTCTGCTGTTCCTTTGGATTCATCAGGTGCGTGGAGAGGGGGAACCTGCTACTTGGCCAAGAACTAGCTCTCCATATCATACTGCCCAGGCCTGTATATCACGTAGATATCCATGGTCAACCCCAACCAACGGCATGCCTCCTAGTCCCCAGGACATTCAGCTCAATTGAGAGACACTTAATACAGCTTTGGGAAGAAGCCCCAAACTTATCTGTACTTAATGAACAATCTGCTAGGGTGCTGGAGGCAGGCAGGCCGAAGGTGGCCTGTCCTGGGGTTAGAGAGCTGCCTGTGTGTGTGTAGGTGCATGGGATGTAGCAACAGGGCCTGTTCACTCTTGCCTCTGTTGTTTTGTGAACATTGTGGACATGCATGTTAACAGCAGAAAGTGTGGCGACATTTGCAGGCTGCCCCCAGCACATCCTGGGGCAGTGTTGGTTGTTAACACAAATGACTTATTTCACTGTATGTTCTGTATTATCATGTCTTTGGGAACATTGTGAACGTGCTAATGCTGGGCTGCCCCCAGCACATCCCCAGATGTGTTGGTTGTTAACGCAAATGGCACATTTCACTGCATGTTTCGATGTACACACGTGACAAACAAAAGAATCTGAATCTACTTGTTTAAATACTGTCTGTAGATTTATCAGATACTATATCCAAAAATCTTTGGCAAAAAAATCCCTTCATAGACTTGGGCAAAACACTACAAGGTAGATCAGATTTTTATATCTTTATAACTTGAAGCACACTGTACATCCTGTCCGTACACATTCTACGGGCATCACGATAAGATAATGTGAAGCGCAGCACGCGAACACCCTGCTCATACCTGGGGGATTTGGTTAGTTCAGACGTCTCCACCATGCTGGCCAGCTGACTGAAGAGATACTGCCGCTCGTGTTCAGACCGGCTGTCCTGGATACAAAGCAGATGCACTTTCAGTAACTCAGACGCAGCCAACACTGCCCCCTGGTGCCCATCTCTGTAACAATCTGGTGGCTCCCAACACTCCCCAATGAAGCCCCACTCTTTAAAAATATAACAGATCCATGCCAGGTACACTAAATTAAACATGCTCCTTTAAACACCTTTGATGCCTTCTCAATCTTCTCATAAGGCATGCTCTCTAATCTAGGCAACTTGTTTAAATTAAGGGACACACAGGGTGGTAGCTTGGAGCTCAGGTTTGAGAGGGACCAAATCAGAAATATTACCACTGATGTACTGTATGTCATGTAATCTGTTGATCTGTTGCTTTGAATAGAGTACTCCTGCCTTCCCACTACTGGACTGACTCCCATCCACTTCTCTCAAGGATGCTGATGAAGAAAACTGCGAGGCTCCCCACCTGCGTTCTAGCAGAGCACATTGAGAATGGGAATTGCAAGGCAAGACCCTGCAGTGGATTGTGAGGAGTGCTGAGGGAATCGTCGGTGTCATTCCCACCCTCCCCCAACCATTCAGGACATGTATCAGAAACGTTATTTCCATAGGGCTCTCAGCATTATCGAGGACCTCTCCCATCCACCCCACAGTCTCTCTGACCTTCTACAGTCAGGTAGAAGGTACCGCAGTATAAGAATGAGGACTGTCAAGCTGGGTAACAGCTTCTTCCCCCAGACTGTGAGACTTCTGAACACCCAGCTACCACCTAGTAGGTATGACAGCACTAGTGGCAGTAATATTGTTGTTTATTTAATCATATGTAATATATGCACTGTCAACTTGTACATCCATAGAATATTTATCTGTTAATATTATTTTAGATGCTGTATGTGATATACGTACTGAGTTTTGCACCTTGGTTTTGTTTGGCTGTATACATGTGTACCGAGTTTGACACCTTGGTCTCGGAGCAATGTTGATTTGTTCAGCCTTATACACGTGTACAGTTGAGTGACAATAAACTTGAACAAGCCCACAACGTCAGGCTTGTGCCTCTGTGGAAGATCAGAGAAACGCTAATGGTGTAATCAGACAGAAGTGGAAGCAATACCTGGGAATCTGCAGAATACAACCAGGTGGACATTTATATTAAAATGGACCATGAAACAGGAGCAGGATTCCTACTCCCTGTGCTGGATAGAATGTAATTGTGTAAGTGACCAGAACTATAAGATGGTACAATGATAGTGGGGACAGAGCATACACACCTTCACACCACAGTAGTGCAGGTAATGCCAGGGCTCCTCCGCCTGTTTCTTCTGTAGGAACTCGTAGGACTGAATCCGACGCTGGCGAGCCTGCTCGGTCTCGGGACGTGAGAAACGCACCTAAAAGTAACACAATAGTGTGTCGGGTAGTAGGCACAATTATTTTTAGATGTACAGTGAGGTCCCACAGAGAGAAGCCCAGCAGCTGAGAACGATCAGGGTGGCACAGAGTGTAATCCAGTGCCCGGATTCGACCCCTGCCGCTGTCTGTACGTTGTGACTGTGTGGCCTTCCTCTTGCTGCTCCGGTTCCCCCCACATCCCAAAGACATACAGGTTAGTAGGGTAATTGGTCACACAGGTGATTGAGCCGCACAGGCTTGTTTGGACAGAAAGTCCCGTTACTGTGCTGTACCTTTAAATAAATATAACAAACAACCAGAACACAGAACTACATAAAGTAACCAATAAAATTACTACACAAAAACCACTAATAAATAGAACTACAGCACGTTACAGGTCCCATGGTCCACAATGTTGTGCTGACCCTTTAACCTACCCCAAGATTAATCTAACTCTTCCCAAACCCATAGCCTCCATTTTTCTATCATCCATCTGCCTAAGAGTTTCTTAAATGTCCCCAATGTATCTGCCTCTATCACCACATTCCACACAGCCGCCACTCTCTGTGTAAAAAACCTTACCTCTGACATCCTCCCCATACTTTCCTACAATCACCTTAAAATTATTCTCCTCATATTAGCCATTTCTGCCCTGGGAAAAAGTCTTTGGCTGATCAATGCCTCATTTCCTTGACCTCATAGAGCAGGGGTTCCCCACCTTTTTTATGCCAATAACACTGACCATTAACTGAGGCCCATGGACCCCACATTCGGAATCCTTGGCTTTACAGTGACATTACATTAGTTTACTTTTTACCCTTGGTTATTAAAAACAGAACTCAACCACTTGATTGTGAAAAGTGAAATTTTAAGGCTTTGTAGAGTTGAGTACCCCTACAGAGGTGGAGCACAAGGCCCACTTACTGTGATCTGCTTCACATCATCTTCGGCTTCATCCTGGGAAGAATCACCAGCTGCAGGAGAACAGGTCATATTTACTCATGGGCTTGAAAACCACGAGACAATAGACAATAGGTGCAGGAGTAGGCCATTTGGCCCTTCGAGCCAGCACCACCATTCACTGATCATCCACAATCAGTACCCTGTTCCTGCCTTCTCCCCATATCCCTCCACTCCGCTATCATTAACAGCTCTATCTAACTCTTTCTTGAAAGCATCCAGAGAATAGGCCTCCACTGCCTTCTGAGGCAGAGCATTTCCCCCCAACCTCTGGCAACTGTGGAGGCTGTGGCAAGGCAAGGGTTAATGTCGTGGCAAGGATAGATCACAGTCAGTCCTGGCAAGAAAGCTCTTTGAAGAGCATCACTTCCCTTTTTCACAGCTGCAAACTGGAGCCATTTGGTATCCAGAGAAAAAATAATAGCATAAGGATTCATGGTTCACAAACCAACTGTGGGACAATTGTCGGTTGTCAGTTTGTACGTTCTGCTGACTTTTAACACCTCCATTCTGAATGGTGGCAAGGTGGAGATACATCTCGACCAAAGGAGGGTCTCCTTCCCTGCTCAGGGTCACATTAAGCCATGGGAGCAGGTGGTGAATGGTCGTATGAGCAGCCGGTGCACATCACAAATCCAGGTTATGCGACCACTGATACCAGGCAAACAATCTCAGAACTGATAATGGCTGGTGTCACCCATCTTGTGAAGACACTGCCCAGAGGGCACAGTAGCAAAACAACTTCTGTAAAAAAGTTTGCCAAGAGCAATCATGAAAAGACCATTATCGCCTACATCATACAACACGTCACATAACGAACGATTGTGAATGACCATTGATCTTGCAAGTAAGGACTTCAAACACAGTTTACCAAATGGTCAATATTCATAACTGCTGATGAATTTGGTATAACAATGCCATTTCTCTGTTCAGATTTCAGTCCTGTTTGGTGACAGGGACCGGGATATTTTCCTTGTGCACAAGTAAATGAAGAGTGATTGAGGAATGAGCACGAGTTTTCAGAATCTGGTTAACCAACAGCAGATAAACATGCATTCACCTCCGTCACTCATTGACAGAAAATTTTAAAAACCAAAATAAGCTTTGTTCATAATGAAATAAATTTACAAAAAAAAATGGACAGCACCTTTTCATTCTTATATTCGTAGACAACACATTCAGGGTTAAATTACTTTTTTTAAACCAGTAACACAGTAGCCACTCATGTGGCCCCTGGTATGGTATAGTGCTATAACGATTGAGGGGCTTCCATACCAAAACTGGCCCCTCCTGTACAATATGGAAGAACACTATAACATGGTCATTCCCCACCGAAGCATGGAGAGAACAGTTATGATGATTGAGGTTCACTGGTGACTTGCAAACTAGCCGTATGACACCATGGGTCACAGAGTGCTGCTGAACCATACTGTCCAGGCAGAGTGCTCTGGACCCACACCATCCTCACCGTACAAATATCCCCTTTACTTACTATCCAATTCTCGTCATTCTGACATTGGAAGGTTCAGAGGTTCACAAGAATGATTCTAGGAATGAAAGGTTTATTATATAAGCAGCGACTAATGGCTCTGGGCCTGTACTCAATGGAATTAAGAAGAATGAAGGGGGATCTCACTGAATCCTCTTGAGTTTTGAAAGACCTAGAAAGAGTGGACGTAAAGAGGATAGCAACACACATCAAAGTTACTGGTGAACGCAGCAGGCCAGGCAGCATCTCTAGGAAGAGGTACAGTGGACGTTTCAGGCCGAGACCGTTCGTCAGTTAGTCCTGACGAAGGGTCTCGGCCCGAAATGTCCACTGTACCTCTTCCTAGAGATGCTGCCTGGCCTGCTGCGTTCACCAGCAACTTTGATGTGTGTTGCTTGAATTTCCAGCATCTGCAGAATTCCTGTTGTTGACGTCAAGAGGATGTTTCCTTTGGTGGGGAGTCTAGGACTAGAGTACACAGCTTCAGAATAGAAGGATGTTCACTTAGAATGGAGATATGGGGAGTTTCTTTAGCCAGAGGGTGGTGAATCTGTAAAATTCATAGCCACAGGCAGCTGTGAAAGCCAGGTCACTGGGTGCATTTAAGTCGGAGGCTGACAGATTCTTGATTAATCAGAGCATGGAAGGTTACGGGGAGAAGCAGGAGAGCGGGGTTAAGAGGGAACTGGATCAGCCATGACGAAATGATGGAGCAGACTCAGTGGACCAAATGGCCTAATTCTGCTAAGCCACATGTGAAAGACAAGAGCCGGACTTGGGCAGCAAAGGCTGTTTAAGGCAAGCCATTGGGAGCATTTAATAGGCTGCGAGAGCTCATCTCCACTACCACCCCTGGCTCCAACAACCTTAAGGACACTAAGTTACTATAAAACTTACATAATATATAAGCAAAACACTACAAACCACTTTCCCCTTTCCCAATAGGCAGAAGATACAAAGCCTGAAAGCGTGTAACACCAGGCCCAAGGATGACTTGCACCCCACCGTTATGTCTATTGAGTGATCGATGAAACGGACTCTTGTTCGCACAATCTACCTTGTTATGAGCTCGCAGTGCACTTTCATCGCAACTGCGGCACTATTCTGTATTGTTATTGTTTTACCTTGTTCTACTCAAATGCATCGTTGTAACAAAATGCACTGTACCGATGGCACGCAAACAAAATTTTTCATTGTACCATAGTCATGTGACAATAATAAACTAATTTCCCAGTATTCGGGATAGGAGTTAAATAATGGTCTTGTCAGTAACTCTCACAGACTAAAAACGAACGATTAACATCAGGAGGCAGGAAGGAAAGCCTTTCTGCCTTTCAAGAGCACAGCCTCCACCGGATCCAGGAACCTTTGGAATACTGACTTCCCACGCTGCTGCTCTGACCCTCTGCAAGGTGTCCCACAGCAGCATCACCCACCCGTAGGCCGAGGCCGACCCACCAGACAGCACCACCCACCCCGACTCCTACCTTCATTTGCTGCCTCCCTTTCCCGATGCTTTGCGTCCGCTTTGTCCAGGTAGGAAAAACTGGGTCTCATCTGAAGCATTCCATGTAACGGGGTGACGTGTAGCTCGCCTGTTGCACAACATTAGGAGAGAAAACTTATCCAGGGTACTCACACCAGGCACTCTCTCAAAGACAGATGCTCGAGCCTGACATAAAGGGAGCGGTTTGACAGGCTACGATTTCATTGCTTAGAGAGTGGGACACTGAGAACTGGTCTTATAGAGATGTATAAAATTGTAGGGGACAGAAATAAGGTAACACACATCAAAGTTGCTGGTGAACGCAGCAGGACAGGCAGCATCTCTAGGAAGAGGTACAGTCGACGTTTCAGGCTGAGACCCTTTGTCAGGAAATAAGGTGAACTGTCTTTCCACAAAAGTTGGGGAATCAAAGTTCAAAGTAAATTTGTTATCAAAGTACACTTATGTCACCATGTACAACCCTGAAACTCATTTTCTTGCAGGTAATCATAGTAAATTTGTAATAGAATAACATAATACAATACAGGTGCCCCCGCTTTACACCACTTCGCTTTTACGAAAGACCTACATTAGTACCTGTCTTTGCTAACCGAAAGAAATCCCGAGGATTTTTGCTTTTATGAAAAAAGGCGCCCGCTTTGAACTTCTGTTTGCGCTGAGAAAGACTACCATGACCGTGAAGCCTTGCGTGGGCAGGTGTGTGCGCATGCGTGTAGTTGCCTTTTTTTTTTTTTAGGTTTTATGTGCTATTTGGTATGATTTGGTAGGTTATTTTTTGGGTCTGGGAACGCTCAAAAATTTTTCCCATATAAATCAATGGTAATTGCTTCTTCACTTTACGCCATTTCGGCTTACGAAAGGTTTCGCAGGAATGCTCTACTTTCGGATAGCGGGGGAAAGCTGTACATGAAAAAACGCACGTCCAAACAGCGCCAGAAAAAGACAACAAACTGTGCAAATATGAGAAGAGAGGAATAATAATAATTCACAAATAAACAATAAATATCGAGAACATGAGATGAAGAGTCCTTGAAAGTGAGTCCCTAGGTTATGGGCACAGTTCAGTGTTGAGGCAAGTGAAGTTGAGTGAAGTTATCCTCTTTGGTTGAGGAGCCTGATGGTTGAGGGGTAGTAATTGTTCCTGAACCTGGTGGTGTGAGTCCTGAGGCTCCTGTACCTCCTTCCTGAAGGCAGAGGGGAGAAGAGAGCGTGGTGGTGAGGGTTAATGACGTTGGAGAACCAGAGGGCATCAGTTTAAGGTGAGGGGGGAGAGATTTAATAGGAACATGAAAGGCGTTTAAAAAAATACACAAAGGGTGATATCTCAGCTGCCAAAGTGGCTAAAGCAGATACAATAACAGCTTTAAAAGACAGTTGGATAGGTACGTAGATTTAAAAGGTCCAGAACGGGGGTTCCCAACCAAGGGTCCACAGACACCTTAGTTAATGGTAAGGGTCCAGGGCATAAAAAAAATTGGGAACCCCTGGTTCAGAGGGATGAGGGCTAAATGCTGGCAATGGGACGAGCTTTTTGGGGGCATTTTGGTCAGCATGGACCACTTGGGCCAAAGAGTCTCTTTCCGTGCTGTCTGACTCTAAAAACAGTGCTACGGGAACTCACCAGCCAAGTGCCAACACTGACTGGAATCTCAAGTCAAGTCTATTGTCATTTTGACCATAAGCTGCTGGTACAGTACACAGTCAAAACAAAACAAGGACCCTGGTGTTACATGAAACAACACAAAACTACACTAGACTAAGTGAGACAGCACAAGGCTACAGTAGACTACGTGAAACAACGTAAAAACTGCACTAGATTGCAGACCTGCACAGGACTACATAAAGGGCACAAAACAGTGCAGGGCAGTACAATAATTAATAAACAAGACAATAGGTACAGTAGAGGACAAATTACAATATAATAATAAATGATGTAGATGTCAGTCTAGACTGAGTACTGAGGAGTCTGATGGCTTGGGGGAAGAAACTGTTGCACAGTCTGGTCATGAGAGCCCGAATGCTTCAGTACCTTTTGCCAGATGGCAGAGGGAAAAGAGTTTGTGTGAGGGGTGCGTGGGGTCCTTCACGATGCTGTTAGCTTTGCGGGTGCAGCGTGTGGTGTAAATGTCTGTAATAGTGGGAAGAGAGACCCCGATGATCTTCTCAGCTGATCCCACTATCCGCTGCTGGGTCTTGTGATCCGAGATGGTGCAATTCCCGAACCAGGCAGTGATGCAGCTGCTCAGGATACTCTCGATACATCCTCTGTAGAATGTGGTGAGGATGGGGAGTGGGAGATGGACTTTTCTCAGCCTTTGCAGAAAGTAGGGACACTGCTGGGCTTTCTTTGCTATGGCGCTGGTGTTGAGGGACCAGGTGAGATTCTCCGCCAGGTGAACACGAAGAAATTTGATGCTTTTAACAATCTCAACGGAGTAGCCATCAATGTTCAGCAAAGAGTGGTCGCTCCCTGCTCTCCTGAAGTCAACAACCATCTCTTTTGTTTTGTTCACTTTCAGAGACAGGTTGTTGGCTCTGCACCAGTCTGTTAGCCGCTGCACCTCCTCTCTGTATGCTGACTCGTTGTTCTTGCTGATGAGACCCACCACGGTTGTGTCATCGGCGAACTTGATGATGTGGTTCGAGCTGTGTATTGCTGCACAGTCGTGGGTCAGAAGAGTGAACAGCAGTGGACTGAGCACACAGCCCTGGGGGAGCCCCGTGCTCAGTGTGATGGTATTGGAGATGCTATCCCGATCCAGACTGACTGAGGTCTCCCAGTCAGGAAGTCTAGGATCCAGTTGCAGAGGGAGGTGTTCAGGCCCAGTAGGCTCAGCTTTCCAATCAGGTGCTGAGGAATGACTGTGTTGAAAGCTGAACTGAAGTCTATGAACAGCATTCAAACATATGTGTCCTTTTTGTCCAGGTGGGTGAGGGACAGGTGGAGGGTGGTGGCAACGGCGTCATCTGTTGAGCGGTTGGGACAATACACGAACTGCAGGGGGGTCCAGTGAGGGAGGGGGCAGCAGGGTCTTCATGTGCCTCATGACGAGTCTCTCGAAACACTTCATGACGATGGATGTGAGGGCAACGGGACTGTAGTTGTTGAGACTCACATATCCATCACTCAGACAGCCTGTGTCCAAGTCTCCTCACCGTAAGAGGGGAAAACAATTCAATGTAATTCCTTTTCACGCGGCTGCTGACCAAGCGCGAGGCATTGCACTGTGGGACGTTAAACCGGGGCAGGACTTGGACAGTAAGTGGCAGGGCCCTGGGGAGTGTGCAGAACGGAGAGACACTGGAGAACACAGAGACTATGGGGAGTGGGTACAGTTCCCTGAACGCGGTGACATGGTGTTGAAGATGACATCTGGCACCGTCAGGACATAAATCATCGGTAAGTGCTGGAGTACAGTTCTGGTCACACAGCTATGGGAATTATATCATTTGTACAAAGGAGGTTCACCGAGACGTTGTTGGCACTGGAGGGCCTGAACTATAAGGAGACCCTGAACAGACTGGGACTGTTTTCCCTGCAATGGAGGAGGCTGAGCGATGACCTTATAGATCAGGGGCTCCCAATCTGGGGTCCACAGACCCCTCGTTTAATGGTAGGAGTTCAATGACATGAAAGGGGTTGGGAACCCCTGCTCTAGAACTTTATAAAATCATGAGGGGCATAGATACTGTGGATGTTAATAGTTTTTTTCCCCAAGGTAAGGGAGCCTAAACTAGAGGGCACTGATTTAAGGTGAAAAGGAACAGATTTAGAGGGGGCATCAGGGGCAGGATTTTCCACATAGTCTGTAAGGAGTTTGCATATTCTCCCTGTGAACACGTTGGTTTTCTCTGGGTGCTCCAGTTTCCTCCCATACTTCAAAGACGTGTGTGTTAGGAAGTTGTGAGTACACTACGTCGGCGCTGAAGCATAGCGACACTTGCCGGCTGCACCCAGCACTTCATTGTTTTACCCTGAAAAACCAAAAGCTACTTGTGAACAGAGACTGCTCGCAGGATCTTGAAACCGACCCACACCCGCAGCCATGACTGTACCTGGCCCAGGGATAAACCTGAGGATTACTGGTGTCACAAGTACGAGACTAATCCAATTCCCTCACCTTTCCTGTAGACGGCAGCAGCGTAGCGGGAGGTGTTGACGACAGACTGGATCGAAGAGAAGACTTGTTTGTCCATGAGTTTCCTGGAGACGAGAAAAGTGCAGCCAAGGTTTACATCAGACAAGGTAACCAGGGCTACATCAATGTCACAAGGTCAAAGAATCTAGAGGTTTCCATATACTAACTTGAGCTTTATTTTCTTGTAGGCATTTACAGTCAATAAAGAAATAATCAAATTATTGAAAAGCAAAGACCGTCAAACAACCAATGTGCAAAACAGCAAATTGTGCAAATAAATATACTGAGAACAAGTTGTAACGAGTCCTCAAAAGTGAGTTTGTAAGTTGTAGAATCAGTTCAGATTAGAGGTAAGTGAAGTTATCCATGCTGGTTCATGGATAACATGGAAGCTTGTCAAAGTTTTTGGTGACATGCCAAATAGATACGAACTTCTAAGAATGCGCTGCCATGCTTTCTTTGTGATGGCACTTTATGTGCTGAGCCCAAGCCAGATCCTTGCATAAGTTAACGCCAAGGAACTTAAGGCAGCGATTTTCTCCGCCTCTGATCAAACTGGAAGAGAGAGTGTGAAATCACCAGCTAGGTTGATGCAAAGTGCAGACAGACCAGGGGTCTCCAGCCTGGGGACCACAGATCCCACAGTTAACGGAATGGGTCCATGGCATAAGAAGTTTGGGAACCTGAGCTAGGGTAAAGCTTACCTGTTGCTGCAGGAGGACTCTGACATGGTAAAAGGGACACTCGAGCCAGTTCAGCACAAACAGAAGCATCCACTGTGGGGTGCACGGCCACTCGAAAGCTACAATCTGGACACTGAGGGGCAGGGTCCCACATAGCACCCACAAACACGTGAGGAGTGGGTTGGGGTAGCAGAGTAGTGCAGTGGTTAGTGTAACACTATTACACGCAGGCGACCCGGGTTCCCGTAAGGAGTTTCTACATTCACCCAACACTGGATGGGTTTCCTCCCATTTTCCAGACATACCGGTTAGAAGGTTAATTGGTCACATGGATATAATTGGGCAATGTGGCTTGAAGGGCTTGTTATCATCTAAATAAAGAGATAGTTTTTAAACAGGGCACAGGCGAGGGAGGGGGATGGTGCTTTGCACACAGGATAAATGAAGTGGATGAAACCTACAGGTGACAGCAGAATAACAGGAATGTACAGAAAAGCATGTGATGTTTTGTGTTTTATATATACTTCTATGACTAAAGTTTTGTTTTGGAAATTCTGCTTAGTCAAGTCATCTTCAGGAGGCTAAAGAAACCTTGTATGTCCCCTTTGATCCTTGTCAATTTTTAATCAATGCACCATCCTATCTGCACAACGGTTTGGTACAGCAACTGCTCTGCCTGTGACCACAAGAAACTACAGACAGTGTGGACACAGCTCAGGACATCACAGAAACTGGCATCCCCTCCACGGATTCGAGGCAGATTTACCCCACCCACCTCGGGCGTTCTCTCTTCTTCCCCTCTCCCATCGGGCGGAAGATACAAAAGCATGAAAGCACATACCACCAGGCTCTAGGGTAGCTTCTACCCCACTGTTATAAATCTCCTGAATGGACCTCTTGCACAATAAGATGGATTCTTGCTCTCACCATCTCTGCACTTTCTCTGTGGCTGTTACACTTTATTCTGCATTGTTATCGTTTTACCTTGTTCTACCTCAATACACTGTGTAATGATCTGATCTGTATGAACAGTATACAAGACAAACTTTTCATTGCACCTTGGAACATGTGACAATATATTCTACCTCAATGTGTTGTGTAATCACCTGATCTACTTGAACGTTATAAAAGACGTGAGAATGATAAGCCTCACTGGGACTAATCGCTGTGACATTACTTACGTTGTATAGGTGCTCCCAGAGTCGTCGGTGCTGGCACCATCCACGTTCAGCGCTATCTGCTCCCCCTTGCTCCGACAGTAGTTGGGACTCATTGTGTCGATTGCCATTTCCACTTCCACCTACAGGGAAAGCCAGCAAACATCAGGGGGATAACTTAGAGAAACAGCACAGTAGCAGGTCCTCATTCTCCCACAAGCCCGGGCCACCCAATTACACCGACGTGACCTATTAACCCACTAACCCTGTGGGAGGGAACAGCAGCAAACCCACAGTCACGGGGAGAACGTACAAATTCCTCACGACGTACAACGGAATTGAAGCAGACCACTGGCTCAGTAACAGTGTCACACAACTACACTGCTGTACCGTCCACAGATCAGAAGCAGAGGAAGAGATGCATTGTACAGTAAGCCGGAGTCTCCCAATGAGAGTCCATAAGACACAGGAGCAGAAGTGGCTGATTTATTTTCCCTCGCCACACCATTCTCCTGCCTTCTCCCATAGCCTCTGACGCCCTTGCAACCCATCAACCACAGCTTAAATATGCACAATTACTTGACCTTCACAGCCATCTGTGGGAATGAATTCCACAGATTCACCACCCTCGTGCTAAAGAAATTCCTCATTTGTTGTAACATTTGAAACAAGTTCAAAGCATATTTATAATCTACGCCATACACAACCTTGAGATTCATCTTCTTACAAGCAGCCACAAAGCAACAAAAGAGAACAGAATCCACAAAAACCCACACAACCAAGGCTGACAAACACCCAATGTGCAAACAATAAAAAAGATAAAACAAATAACACACAGAACATGAACCAAGTCCCTGTGACTGAGTCCACAGCCACGGAGCCAGTTCAGCACTGGGGCAAGAGCAACTGGTCCAGGAGCCCGATGGCTGCAGGGCAACAACTACTCCCAAATCTGGCAGCGTGGGAGCCTCAAGACTCCTGCTTCACCCGCCTGATGGCAGTAGCGAGATGAAGGGGAGACAGGTCAAATGCAGGCAGGAGGGACAGGCTCAGGTGGGGGATCTTGGCTGACTCGGAGAAGGGAACGGAACAACAGCTGGTCCTTCACCTTCGGCCTCAACTCCTTTATCCTTTTAATCTGGTTCAGCGCTTAGATCGGCTAAACATCAGTTTGCTTTTGCTCTCGGACCCCGACCTTTCAGTTCGGGGGTGGGGGGTCTTCGGGTTCTGCCCCAACAATGGCCAATGCGACAACCACCATACCTGCAATGCAGAGTCCAGTTAGCCTAATCCTTCAGGAGACCGCATAAACGGCAGATGGCACACCTCCGAAAAGAAAATTACAGGCTTCAAATTGCAGTGATTGTAGTCCAGAAGCATAGTTAGTAGAATAGCTGGCAGTTTCATGAGCTTCCCACAAAATGCTGCTGTATGCTACCAGCACCATCTTGGGACACTCTTCTAATCCCAACCCGCAGTCCACAGACCCCTTGGTTAATGGTAGGGGTCCATGCTATAAAAATGGTTGGGAACCGCTGCTCCAGACTTTCCTATGCAAAATGCTGCGTGGCCTGCTGATTTCCTCCAGCATTTTGTGTGTGTTGTTCAACTTTCCAGCACCTGCAGACTTCTCCTAGACTTTCCCATTATCGGAAACACCCTCTGCGATAGTAAAGTGACAGTAACAGAAGAGATAGCAGCGGGACTTGGGAAGGTGGGGGCATGGTACCGTAGTGGTTAGCGTAACACTATTACAACACCAGAAACCCAGTTCAATTCCCACCGCTGTCTGTAAGGAGTTTGTACATTCTCTCTGTCACTGCATGCAGTTCCTCTGGGTGTTCCGGTTTCCCCCATACGGGTTAGTACGTTAACTGGTAATGTGGGTGTAATTGATTTCTTTGGACTGGAAGGGCTGTATCGCCAAATAAATTAAATTAATAAAAATGGTGGCAGCTCCAGTGAGGACGGGGTTGTGAAGGAGGAGAACCAGAATTAGTGTTCCACGCTGAATTCCAACGCGAGGGAGTAAATACCTTTACATTATGACTCCTCCGCAATGTACAGACGTGAATTTATAAGCCTAACGGCTTGTAGAAAGAAGCTGTCCTGTAGATTGTTGGTCCTGGCTTTACTGCTGTGGTACCGTTTGCCAGATGGAAGCAGCTGAAACACTTCATGGTTGGGGTGACTGGTGTCCCTAATGATCTTCCAGACCTTCTTTATGCACTTGCAACTGTAAATGTCCTCAATGGAGAGAAGTTCACATCCACAGATGGGCTGGGCTGTCTGCACCACTCTCCGCAGTGTCCAGCAATCAAGGTTGGCGATGCAGCCAGTTAGGATGTTCTCAATGGTGCCTCTGAGGCCTTGAGGATTTGGGGGATCATGCTGAACTTTCTCAGTTGCCTGAAGTGGAAGGGACGCTGTTGTACTTTTTTTTTGCCACAAAACCAGTGTTTACAGTCCAGGTGAGATCTTCAGTGATGGGAATATCGAAGAACTCGAAATTACTCACCCTCGCAGACTTTAATTTTGAAGCGAAGCCCTGCCGACTTTTATTTTGATGGCACTGCCACCTTTAATTTTGAAATTCAGTTCAACCACATCAGAAGGGCAGCTATATTGTTATTTAGTAGAAATTTTTGGTCAGACCAAAGCACAGATACACAATCCTGTGTTGCCTTTCTTCCATTTGTGCCATCAAAATCATTGCCTTTTAACGGTTAATCAATTGCACAAGGAAAGCAGTACACCCGCTCCCCCCATCACTCAGAAAGCCCTGGTCCGCTAAGACAACCTGCCTTTGAAATGTCTTAGCTATCCTCTCACTCCACTGGCCCAGAGGAGCTCACGCGAGCCCAGCTGAACAGTTACCTCTGCCACTGGCTGGGTAGGTCGGATGGGCAAAAACACCCCCTCAGCAGGGTCACCCACCGACCAGCAGGGCAACGGGATCATGGCAGAAAAGGGGACTCACCTTCTGCTGTTTAGGCTTTATTCTCGCGGACAAGTGGGTGATGTCATCGTACTTCATTGTAGCTGGACGCACCGGGTACTACGGACGAAAGAAAGAATGTTGGCGAGGCAGGCTTACTTTAATTAAAAAAGATGAAGGGCACAGAGAAGGGGCTCGACGAGACACACACCTGGAACAGGTAGAGCTTCTCGGCCAGACTCTTGGCTAGGTGCACATCGATCTGCAGAGAAAGGAGAGATGTATTACTGTGGGTGCTGGCAGATTGTACTCAACCTCTATTGCAAGCACACTTCATTCCTTCCAGCAGCCACTTAAAACCAAAGCTCCTCTCATCCAAATAATTTAGCCAGAGGAGTGCCCACCCTCAAAATGGGGACATAGATCCTTTAAGGAAGGCGACTGACAAGTCAGAGCACTACAGCACAGAAACAGGCCCTTTGGCTCTTCCAGCCCACACCGAACTGTTACTCAGCCTAGTCCCCTGCACACCGAACTGATACTCAGCCTAGTCCCCTGCACACCGAACTGTTACTCAGCCTAGTCCCCTGCACACCAAACTGTTACTCAGCCTAGTCCCCTGCACACTGAACTGTTACTCAGCCTAGTCCCCTGCACACCAAACTGATACTCAGCCTAGTCCCCTGCACACCGAACTGATACTCAGCCTAGTCCCCTGCACACCGAACTGTTCCTCAGCCTAGTCCCCTGCACACCGAACTGTTCCTCAGCCTAGTCCCCTGCACACTGAACTGATACTCAGCCTAGTCCCCTGCACACCGAACTGTTACTCAGCCTAGTCTCCTGCACACCGAATTGATACTCAGCCTAGTCCCCTGCACACCGAACTGTTCCTCAGCCTAGTCCCCTGCACACCGAACTGTTACTCAGCCTAGTCCCCTGCACACTGAACTGATACTCAGCCTAGTCCCCTGCACACCGAACTGTTACTCAGCCTAGTCTCCTGCACACCGAATTGATACTCAGCCTAGTCCCCTGCACACCGAACTGTTCCTCAGCCTAGTCCCCTGCACACCGAACTGTACTCAGCCTAGTTCCCTGCACACTGAACTGTTACTCAGCCTAGTCCCCTGCACACTGAACTGTTCCTCAGCCTAGTCCCCTGCACACCGAACTGTTCCTCAGCCTAGTCCCCTGCACACCGAACTGTTACTCAGCCTAGTCCCCTGCACACCGAACTGTTACTCAGCCTAGTCCCCTGCACACCGAACTGTTACTCAGCCTAGTCCCCTGCACACCGAACTGTTACTCAGCCTAGTCCCCTGCACACCGAACTGTTACTCAGCCTAGACCCCTGCACACCGAACTGTTACTCAGCCTAGACCCCTGCACACCGAACTGTTACTCAGCCTAGACCCCTGCACACCGAACTGTTACTCAGCCTAGTCCCCTGCACACCGAACTGATACTCAGCCTAGTCCCCTGCACACCGAACTGTTACTCAGCCTAGTCCCCTGCACACCGAACTGTTACTCAGCCTAGTCCCCTGCACACTGAACTGTTACTCAGCCTAGTCCCCTGCACACTGAACTGTTACTCAGCCTAGTCCCCTGCACACTGAACTGTTACTCAGCCTAGTCCCCTGCACACCGAACTGTTACTCAGCCTAGTCCCCTGCACACTGAACTGTTACTCAGCCTAGTCCCCTGCACACCGAACTGTTACTCAGCCTAGTCCCCTGCACACCGAACTGTTACTCAGCCTAGTCCCCTGCACACCGAACTGTTACTCAGCCTAGTCCCCTGCACACCGAACTGTTACTCAGCCTAGACCCCTGCACACCGAACTGTTACTCAGCCTAGTCCCCTGCACACTGAACTGTTACTCAGCCTAGTCCCCTGCACACTGAACTGTTACTCAGCCTAGTCCCCTGCACACTGAACTGTTACTCAGCCTAGTCCCCTGCACACTGAACTGTTACTCAGCCTAGTCCCCTGCACACTGAACTGTTACTCAGCCTAGTCCCCAGCATTGACGTGCATCAAGACCAAAGCCCTCCCATCCACACACTTAAGCAGATTCCTCAGATGTTGCAATCACTGGCACTCGCACCACCATCTGAGTGAAGTTTCCCTTAAATATTTCTTTCACCCTTAACCTATGACTTTCTAGTTCTAGTCTTGCCAAATGCCACTGGAAAAAACCCACTTGCATTTACCCTATCTGTACCGCTTAATTTTGTATACCCTTATCAAATCTCCCCTCATCCTTCTACGCACTAAGGAATGAGTAGACATCGACCACAACACTGGGAGAGATAAACCTGCTATTTTCACAGTGGTATATTTCACACCATTCAGCAGTAGACAGGGCATTAATCACAAAGGTAGCACCTCAGATGTCCATTGAAGAGAGCGAGATGTGAACACACAACCTTGCCAGACCAGCTCAACCGAGACTCCCACGGAGCCACAGAAATAGAAGCTGCAGACGCTGCAATTAAGAGATTAAGGGAGCTAGGGCTTTACTCTTTGGAGAGAAGGAGGATGAGAGGAGACATGATAAAGGTGTACAAGATAATAAGAGGAATAGATAGAGTGGATAGCCAGAGCCTCTTCCCCAGGGCACCACTGCTCAATACAAGAGGACATGGCTTTAAGGTAAGGGGTGAGAAGTTCAAGGGGGATATTAGAGGAAGGTTTTTTACTCAGAGAGTGGTTGGTGCATGGAATGCACTGCCTGAGTCAGTGGTGGAGGCAGATACACTAGTGAAGTTTAAGAGACTACTAGACAGGTATATGGAGGAATCTAAGGTAGGGGCTTATATGGGAGGCAGGGTTTGAGGGTCAGCACAACATTGAGGGTTGGCACAACATTGTGGGCCGAGGGGCCTGTACTGTGCTGTACTATTCTATGTTCTATAAATCTGTCGCCACAAATGAAAACGCCGAAGGGACTCAGCAGGTCAGGCAGCATCTATGGAGGGAAATGGACCGTCAATGTTTCAGGTTGAGGCCCTTCATGCAGTCCTGATGAAGGATCTTTGCCCAATATGTCGACTGTTTATTCTCCTCCATAGATGCTGCCTGACCTGCTGAGATCCTCCAGTATTTTGTGTGTCGCTCTCAATTTCCAACATCTGCAGAATCTTTTCCATCTCTATTTTAAAGCACATTGTGGTCTGGAAGCATCGGTATATTTTTGGTTGAATGATTTTGTATCGAATGAACGTAGAACAGCTTATGCCGGTGATGTTGTGTCGACCTTTTAACGTACTCCTAACCCTTCCCTCCCTATTTTTCTTTCATCCATGTGCCCATCTAAGAGTCTCTAATATATCCTTAATGTATCTGCCTCTACTACCCACCCTGGCAGTCTGTTCCATGCACCCACCTCTCTGCGTAAAACACCTGATACCCCCCTGCAATACTTACCTTAAAATTATGCCCCCTTGTATGGTTACTTATGCCCCAGGAAGAAATCTCTGGCTGTCCACTCTTCACACTTTTCTGTATTGAACTCCATCTGCCACTCCTCAGCCCAGCTCTGCATCTTGTCAATGTTCTGGTGTAACCTGTGACAACCTTCTACACTACTGGTCGCCAACCTTTTTAAGCCCAAGATCCCCTACCTCGGCCTTAGTGAAAAGCAAGATCGACCTACTAAGTCATTTAGACACACGCATGCACACCGGGGCAGAAGGGACTGGAAATGGAGCCCTGCAGCTCCGGAAGCAGTCTCTCTTTGCAGGCCGCTTTCCATAGCGGGAGTGTTGCTATGTTACCATTACCTTAATTGGTATTATTTATTTTTATAATGCTCACATTAACACAACTTTAATTCTAAGTTTCATTATTTAATGCTATTTCAACACGAAAAATAAATGAATAAAAATTAACTGTTGCACTCAGTGTGATGACTGGGGCTGAATACTTTCTGCTAGATCCCTGAAAGTTTGAGACAGTCTGTGAGGTGCCTGTCAGTAAGACAGCTCCTGTACTTAGATTTAATAACTTTCATCCGTTGCAGCACAGCGCCCTTGCAAACCTCCTGACAGACTGAATATTTGAATGGACAGTTTCCTTTGTTAGACTGAATGTTGAATCTGCCATGTTTTTCAGGTGTTTTGTACTGGTAAACTGTTACTGAGACACTAGTATAAGCTTCAGAGGTACGCAAGATAATGACACCACTGTTTTTTGTTTCCCAGTTCTTTTACATTTGGGGAATGTTGGAATTTAAAGGGGGAGAAGTGTTGTAATGTAAGCATTATAAAGATAGGTTGATGCCGATTAGGATAATGGTTCTCCCGCTAGGGAGAGCTGTTTGCGGGGAGAGGTTGTTTCCGGGGTTGCGGGGTTTTGCTTCCGGTCTTTTCTGCGAATTTTTCCTTTTTTTGGGGATCTACTGTTTTATTCATTTATTTTTCGTGTTGAAATAACATTAAATAATGAAACATAGAATTAAAGATGTTGTAATGTGAGCATTATAAAGTCTCAAAGATTGACCGGTCGATTGCAATCGACTGGTTGGCAACCACTATTCTACACAATCCATAACACCCCCATCAAAACACACAGAAGCGAGCCTTGGTTGTAATTCAGTGGGAATCCATGGCCCAAACTCTTGTGGATAATGAGGACTGAGCACACAGAAGCAGTAAAATAGTGACATACAGTTGGAGATTGGGAACTGAAGGGATATCAGAGAAGCATGAACCAGGTGACCAACACAATACCAGAGGACATCCATTTAAAGAACTTGGAGGAAAGTGCAGTGACTGTGTCACAGATAGGTCTTCTTTATACACAGAGACTGGTGAATGTGTGGAATGCACAGCCGTAGGTGGTGGTAGAGGCAGATACATTCACGACAATTAAAAGACTCAGGCACACAGAGGGAGGAGAAACGGAGGGTTCTGGGCTGTGTAGGAGGGAAGGGTTAGAATGATCAAGTAAAGAGGCAAGAAGGCGCAGCAGTTAGCACACTTTACAGTGTAGCAGTTAGGTTTCAATTCCCACCGCGGTTGGTAATGAGTTGTACCTTCTCCCTATGACCATGTAGCTTTCCTCTGGGTGCTACGGTTTCCTCCCATATTCCAAAAACATATAGGTTAGGGTTAGTGAGTTGTGACGTGCTACGTTGGCACTGGAAGGATGGCGACACTTGCAGGCTGCCACCAGCACATCCTCAGACTATGTTGCTCAGTGACACAAAGGATGCAATTCACTGCAAGTTTTGAAGATAAACGTTACAAATAAAGCTGATCTTTATGTAGGTTAGCACACGGTGGGCCAAAGAGCTCGTACTGTGCCGAGGCTCTAAATCTACAAGGAGCTGGGGACAGCATCTCCGCCGTTACTGAGAAAGCTCTAGAGGTTCACTCACCTCTTGTACAACTGGGTCATCGTCTTCGGTTGCCATGCCGACAAAGGAGCGCTGGACTGCCCACTGCTGGCCGGTCTGTGCTCCCACACCTGGAACATTAGAAGCAGGTTGCTGGTAAGTTCGGCTCCTCATTTGCCCACTACCCTCCCCCAGCAGTGATCTCCAAAGCTGACCAGGTACCAGCCAAACACAGCTCAGAGGATTCACCAAGCCAGCGGAACAGGCTGCTGCTGAGGAGCCTCTGAAGCTAATGTGCAGTCCAAAGGCAAGAGTGGTACTGTAACGTAGCAGTCAGCACAAGTGATCCCACCACAGTCCGTAAGGAGTTTGTACGTTCTCCCACTGACCGTGTGAGATTCCTCCGGGAGCTCCGGTTTCCAGACATACAGGACAATGCGAATTGAGGGCAGGCTATGCTGGCACCAGAAGCACGGTGATGCTTGTGCGCTGCCCCAGCACATCCGTGGACTGTGTAGGTCAGTGACACACATGATGCATTTATTGGTGTGTGTCAATGTACAGGTGATAAATAAAGACCATAAGATATAGGAGCAGAATGAGGCCATTTGGCCCATCACATCTGCTGTCATTTTATCATGGCTGATCCATTTTCCCTCTCAGCCCCAGTCCCCCGCCTTCCCCCTGTAACCCTTCATGCCCTGACCAATCAAGAATCTATCAACCTTTGCCTTAAATATACACAATGATTTGGACTCCACAGCTATCCGGGGTAACAAATTCCACAACTTCACCACTCTCTGGTCAGCAGATGGCCCTCTATTTCGAGGCTGTGTCCTCTGGCCCTAGACTTCCCCACCATAGGAAACATCCTCTCCATGTCCACTCTATCAAGGCCCTTCAACATTTGATAGGTTTCAATGAGATCCACCCCTCCCCACCCCTTATTCTTCTGAATTCCAGTCAGTACAGGCCCAGAGCCATCAAACACCCTTCATGTGACAAGCCCTTCAATCCCGGAATAATTTTCACGAACCTCCTTTGAATCCGAAATAAAATAAAGTGAATCTGTGAAGACAAATTGGATCTGGGAATACAGGTACATAATTTGCTGAAAGTGGCATCACAGGTAGAGAGGCTTGTAAAGAAAGCTTTTGGCACACTGGCCTTCATAAATCAATGTATTGAGTACAGAAGATATGACATTATGTTGAAGTTGGATAAGATGTTAATGAGGCCTAATTTGGAGTATTGTGTGCAGTTTTGGTCACCCACCTACAAGAAGGGTGTAAACAAGATTGAAAGAGTACAGAGAAAATTTTACAAGGACGTTGCTGGGTCTGGAGGACCTGAGTTATAAGGAAAGACCAAATAGGTTAGGACTGCATTCTTTAAAATGTAGAAGACTGAGAGGAGATTTGACAGACATATACAAAATTATCAGGGGTATAGATAGGGTAAATGCAAGCAGGCTTTTTCCACTGAGGTTGGTTGGGACTACAAATAGAAGTCATGGGTTAAGGGTGAAAGGTGAGAAATCTAAGGGGAACATGAGGGGAAACCTCTTCACTCAGAGGGTGGTGAGAGTGTGGAACGAGCTGCCAACGCAAATGTGCGTGAGCTCAATTTCTCCTGACCCTCATGTATTACCCAACAACTAAGGTCTTATGTAACCCATTGCATCTATAACTCCAAATAACTGTTTTGAAACGTTCACATCTAGGCAACGTCATCATAATTCTTTCTCCATAGACCTCTTCAGTCAGCAGGTTTGTTACCAGTTGGAATTCATAACCAGGACAGATGAAGTAAGAAATGGGCTTTAATATCTCCTACATTGTCACGTGCTCAGGCTGCTGTGTTTTATTACAGCAAGTAACTTCAGTCACTGCTGTAATGTAGGAAACACATCAATGCCAGCTCTCACAAACAGCAAAAAGCTAAGATCAGAATTAGGCCAATCGGCCCATCGAGCCTGTTCACCATGGCAGATTTATCTCAACCTCATTCTCTTGCCTTCTCCCCGCAATCTTTGACACCCTGATTAATCAAGAACCTATCAACCACCGTTTTAAATTTACTCAATGACTTGGCCTCCACAGATGGTTGTGGCAACGAATTCCACCACACTCTGGTGCTACTTTCCCACTATAGGAAACATCCTCTCTAGATCTTTCAATAAGATTCTCTTCATTAACTCCAGAAAGTACGTTAACCCTTTCATTCTAGGAATCATTCTTCTATTCCTCCATCTAATGCCAGCACATCCTTCCTTTGCTATAGGGCTCAGAAATGCACACAATACTCGAAATGTAGTCTGGCCAATGACTTATAAACCTTCAAATGACTGGATAATTTATTTTAGAAATTGCAGGCAGAAGTATAAATATTGACTTAAATGTAGGAGGGAATCACCTCAGCCCAAATCAAAAGAGTTTTGTGTACTTTTTTTTTGACGCGGCAAGTACAACCGCCATTAAACCTCGCACTGACAGGGTTACACTCCCACAGTCCTTCGTCAAAGCATTGGCCGAGATTTGCTGCTCTACTCTCAGGAGTTGGTCTTGAACCCGTGACCTCCTGTCTTTAAAATGTTCTTGAATCATGCCACAAGAATAATGCCACAGCAATTTACTACTAGCCACCAAGAATATAGGGGTTAAATTAGTTAGATTTATTTCTCAAGTCAAGTTCAAAGTAATCGAAGTACATACACGTCCCCATATACTACCCTAAGGTACATTCTCTTGCAGGACATTACAAGAATCAAACAGAATCGAATTTATGAAAAACTACGTAAGCAAAGACTGACATCAACCAACGTGCAAAAGCCGAATTATGCAAATAATTTTAAAAAGTACTCGACACGTGTACATGGACACCTAGTGAAACGTTGTCAATGACCAACACAGCGTGAGGATGTGCTGAGGGCAGCTCAGTGTTGCCATGTTTCCACCAGCAACATAGCACGTCCACAACTTACTAAGCCGAACCTGTACGTCTGTGAAACGTAGGAGGAAAGCAGAGCACCCAGAAAAAACCCACTCAGTCACTGAGCGACATACAAACTCGTAAAAGTATATATGAGTATTCAAGACCACGAGGGGCATAGCTATGGTGAAACAATGTAGTCTTTTTGCTGCACAGCTGGTATAAAAACAAAAGGCCATACGTTTAAGATCAGAAACGAGAGACAGATAAGGGATATTGGGGCTGCTTCTTCACGCAGAGGGCTGGTGAACTGCCAGAAACAGTGGTTGAGGCAGGGACATTAGCAACAATCAATATCCATCTGGATAAGGAGAAGTTTAGACAGCAAAGGGACAAACATGGGCAGATGGGATAGTCACCATGGACAAGATGGGCTGAACAGCCTATTTCCAGCTCTCTACCAGCAGAAAGGAAGGACTTTAATTTTAAAGTAGAGAAATGAGACAACTTTTTCTCAGAGTTTAGAACCAAACCAGGGAGAGCAGCAAACAGTTGGATGTGGGGGCGGGAGTGAAATAACAGGATGTAAAACACTTCTGTCAAACCTCACCAACAGGGATCTTCACTGATTCTAGATTGTTTAAGGCAGCAGTCCCCAACCACCAGGCCGCAAAGCATGCGCTACCGGGTCGCGAGGAACAATATGATTTGGCGATACGAGTCAGCTGCACCTTTCCTCAATCCCTCTCATGCCCACTGCTGAACTTGAACACACGCGGTCATTACCCACGCGTCATCAATGTCAGCGCGGGAAGGAGATCAACTCCTCGAGCTTGCAAATGATGGCGGGCTGAAAAGTATGTTTAACATAACATCTCTGCTGGCAATCTGGATCAAAGTCAAGGCTGAACATCCTGAGATAGCCACGAAAACACTGAAAACATTGCTTCCATTCCCAACATATCTCTGCAATGAATGCAACCAATAAAATTGCAGAATAGACTGGACATAAGGAACCCCCTTCGAGTATCGCTGTCTCCCGTCACCCCTCGATGGCACCGTCTTGTTGCAGGGAAACAAGCCCAGGGCTCCCACTGATTCAGCGATATTGGTGTGTTGCAATGATTTTGTATGTTCATACGGGGGGAAATATGTGCTGTGTGTTTAATATCCAAACGTTACTTAAAATGTTATGATGCTATTGACTTATAAATGATTTTTATATGGTTATATAACCATATAACAATTACAGCACGGAAAGAGGCCATCTCTGCCCTTCTAGTCCGTGCCGAACGCTACTCTCACCTGATCCCACCGACCTGCACACAGCCCATAACCCTCCATTCCTTTCCTGACCATATAGCTGTTCAGTTTAACTTTAAACGATAATATCGAAACTGCCTCGACCACTTCTACTGGAAGTTCGTTCAACATTTACTTCAATCTCCCCTGATAATTGACCTATCACTATATGCATGTGAGGAAAACATGCGCTGTGTGTTTAATATTAAATAAACCCTTTTAGAAACGAAATTGAGTGTATTAGCCACTTATCACCCATATTCCGGTCATGATTAACACCCCCGAATAAAATCGCCAAAAACGCTTGTAGGAAAAATTCAGCACATACACGCATGCGCACACAGGTGCCCGCGCAAGGCTTCATGGTCATTGTAGTCTTTCTCGGGGTAAACACAACGTATTTGACTGCTACTCTTGTCCGTTGGCAATCCTACCACCCGTCCCCCGGGGTCAGCCGGTCCGCAAGAATATTGTCGATAATAAACCGGCCCGCGGTGCAGAAAAAAGGTTGGGGACCCCTGGTTTAAGGTCATTTCCAGTACACAAGCGTAAAGGGGAACGAAATAATTGTACTCTGGATCTGATGTAGCACACAATAAATATAAATACATAAGATAGCTTATATAAGTAACACACATCAAAGTTGCTGGTGAATGCAGCAGGCCAGGCAGAATCTCTAGGAAGAGGTACAGTCAACGTTTCAGGCCGAGACCCTTCGTCAAGCTTATATACACGGATTGCGTTATGACTCCGTCGCAATGTACAGACATGTGAATTGACAAGCCTAATGGCTTGCAGAAAGAAGCTGTCCCATCGCTTGCTGGTCCTGGCTTTAATGCTGTGGTACCGTTTGCCAGATGGAAGCAGCTAACACTGTTTATGGTTGGGGTGACTGGTGTCCCCGATGATCTTCCAGGCCTTCTTTACACACCTGCTGCTGTAAATGTCCTCAATGGAGAGAAGTTCACATCCACAGATGCGCTGGGCTGTCTGTACCACTCTCTGCAGTGCCCAGCGATCAAGGTTGGTGCAGTTCCCGTACCAGGCAGTGATACAGCCAGTTATGATATTCTCAACGGTGCCCCTATACAAGGTCTTGAGAATTTGGGGGGTCATACTGAACTTTATGGATTGTATGTCCATAAAGCAATGCTAGACACTGGAGTGTCTGTACAGAAGGTGACTCCATCAGGAAATGATAAAGTATTGCTGGTTGGAGTAGGTCAGTGGGTGGAGGTGTTGATCAGCCTTACTGTTTGGGGAAAGTAACTGTTTTTGAGTTTGGTGGTCCTGGTGTGGATGCTACATAACCTTCACCCTGGTAGGACTGGGACAAACAGTCCATAAGCAGGGTGTGTGGGTTCCTTTATGATGTTAATGGCCTTTTCCCCACATGTTTCTGTACAACTACAACTGTAATCATTGCTCTGAACCTCCACACTTCACAAGCACCCTTTATGCTGACTCCAGAAACAGATGAAAAACAACCTATATTACAAACACATTAAAGGCTGGTCTATACTCATGCGCGTTGCTACAACAGACAACACATCATGCAAGAAGTATGTGGATTGCAGGTTCACTGAGGTGAATGACTCAGAAAACACAACAGACGATTAGAGGGGAGGAGAAGGCTTTGCTCTCTGTGCACACTTCAATAACAAGTCAAGAGCAGCTTTGCTTAGGGGCTGCAGCCTTGAGTAAGCAAACATGGCTTAATATCCAAAAACTCCCATGTGTTAGGGTTGGGCTCCATAACTGACACTTACTCAAGATGTTTAGTGTCATTTCCAGCACACAAGTGTAAAGGAGAACAAAATTATTACTACATAAAATAGCCTATATATAGAGATTGATTGCATATCCATAAATGACACTAGGCACAGGAATGTCTGCACATAAGCTGACCGACAGGAAATGACGAAGTAGTGCTGGTTTGGGAAGTGGAGGGGTGGGTTAGTAACAGGAGGCATTGATCAGCTTTGGGGGAAGTAACTGTTTCAGAACCCCCTTCACTCCTCCTCACCGGGGACGAAACCCATATTCCCTCCTGCTCTTCACCGGGGTCGGTACCCACCCTCCCTCCCTCCTCTTCACTGGGGATGGCACCCACACTGCCTCCTCCACCTCCACTCCGGGGACGGAACCCAACCTCCTTTCCTCCCTCTCCACCGGGACAGCATGCCTCCTTCCTCACCGGGGACGGCTGGCTCCCTCTCTCCGTCCTATTCACCGGGACGCCACCTCTGTACCCCAGTTTGTGCCACATGCAGAGCTGCCCGGTGGGATTCTGTCCGCCGGCAGCCGTACCGACGCCGTTGCCGTTACCTGCTGGCGGAGCCTGGGTCGCGCTGACCACTTCCACCGCGGGAACGGAACCGCCTCATCAGGGGTAAAGGAAGGACGACCAGGGGCCTCAGCCTGTAGTGGACACAGAGAGAAAGTCGCCGGTCAGGGCAGTCCACGAAACGGACATCTGTCTTAATCTAGCTCGCTACTGTAACCAGACTCAAGGCCTAGGCCTCACCGCGCTGTCCACCGCACACTCGAGGATTCACTGTGCCGCCGCCGCTGCTGCTGCTGCCCTTTTCCCGGCCCCGGACTCACCGCGCTCCCCAGCCGCTCACTCCCTCAGGCGGTACCGGCAAAATGACTCAGGCCGCCCGCAGCCATGGAGCCGACACGTGGGCCCGACTCCTACCCACAATCCCCAGCGCAAGCTCGCTGGCGGTCGGAGGACCACATTACACCAGGACGCGTGGTAGCGCTGGCGGTCGGAGGACCACATTACACCAGGTGACGGCGTATATCTGGCGGTCGGAGGTCCGTATTACACCAGGACGCGGGATGGTTCTGGCGGTCGGAGAACCACATTGCCCCAGTTCACGGTATTTATATGGCGGTCGGAGAATCGTATTATGCTAGGACGCTGGATGGCTCTGGAAATTGGAAGACCGTACTAAATGAAGGTGCGGGATGTTGCTGGCGGTCGGAGGACCGCATTACTCCTGAACGCGGTGTCCCTCTGGTGATTGGGGGAGCTCATTGCACACCGTCACGGGGAGGGGCCCTGGCGGCCGGAGGACAGCATTGCACCGGCCGGGGAGTGGTGGTCTTGCAACTGCTGGATCACATTACACCTGGACAGGGGGCCCTGGCGGTCGGAGGCTTGCATTACAGCAGGACGCGAGTCTCTGGCGGCTGGAGGACCACATTACACAGTCAGACAGGGTGCAGAGGGCAGGCGGTTTGCATAACTCAATCCACCGGACCAGTGAACTCCTGTTGGTCGGAGAACCGAATTAAACGGGAACACGGATGCACGGGGAGTCCTGGTGGCTGCAGGACCGCATAACACCGCCATTCTGAGAATGGGGTTGAGAGCTAATAAATCAGCCATGATTGAAAGGCGAAGCAGATGCGATGGGCTGAATGGCCAAATTCTGCTCCTCTGCCTTGCCGTTCACCATACTCCTATAATGGAGGACCAAACTGCACGGACACGCGGGGGGCTCTCCCCCGTGGCCGGAGGACTATACTTCACCAACTCAATACCATTCACAGATCCTGCCTGATCTGAACTACACTTGCATATCCACATAAAGCTTTAGGCCGGTCAGTCAGGAACTGGAAATCTATTCCAGCTGCAGCTTAACCTTCACATGTAATGATAATAAAAACACCTTAATTGAAAAGAGTAAAAAGGAATTTATTCTCACCAAGCTCATTCATATTACACAAAAACTGTAAATTTCTAGGGAACAAGTGCCTGTCCCTATTTGCAGAAGGGCACTTGTCCCCTTTGTAAAACCCAGACTGACATCAATGTACGATTATTCTTGATCTTAGCACTGAAGAGACATGAATTATGGCAATTTAAAAGATCAACGACCCAAAACAGTTTCCCTCACCACAGCTGCTGCCCAATGTTATTTCCAACAATTTAGATTTTTAGTATTTTGCAACATGCCTAAATATATAGGATTATCCCAGAATGCCAAATTGATGTTCTTTTCAAGCTGATGTTCATCTCTGTATTGCTGCCCATTTCCAGCAGCGTGATTTTATTCGTATTTATACTTCACTCTTTGATTATCGAATTTCAATGACTATGTGCGTATCTTTGAACCCCTTTCCAGATTAACGATAGCTACTTCCAGTGGTCAAGAGTACAGGCTTTCTTGGGATCTGCTGCTACCTCGGCTGTTACTCTTCGTGGTACTTGCTCTCAAGTATGGTACAAAGCTGACTACAAAGTGCTCGCACTGTGCAGCCAGAAATTCTGAGGGTTAGCTAACAATGGCTCGGGCTGGAGGGTTAAAACATGCAAGGTTTTGGACAGGGAGTGGCCTTTTATTTAAATAAGGCAACGAGTACATGAGGCTGAGAAGCTACACATCCAGCCCTACCTGAACAGTTAACATGATAACACTGTGCTTGACATTCAGAGGGTGATGCAGCTATTCAAGGACAAGCTTTCAAGTCTGCTATGGACTGAGTCTTGATCCAGAAAATCAGGCTGGTGTTGTTAACAATGCCATCGCATTACAGACTGGAAGGGTTAATGGCAGGATTCTGAGCAGTGTGGAGGATCAGATAGAACTTGGGGCCTAGATCACAGACCCTCAAAGTTACAGAAAAATGTGTGAGGAACTCAGCAAATAAGGCAGCATCTATGGAGAGGAATAAACAGCCAACATTTTGGACTGATACTCTTCACCAAATCTTGGCCCAAAAATTGACTGTTTATTCCTCTCCATAGATATTGTTTGACCTGCTGGTCTCCTCCAGCATTTTGTGTGTTGCTCTGGATTTCCAGCATCTGCAGAATCTCTTGTGGTTATGAATCCTTGAAGTTGTTGTCCAAGTTGATATAGTTAAGGTGCATGAGGTGGAAGCATGTGGAAGTGTTAGAGGGTGCACAGGAAGTTTACCAAGATGCTGCCTGGATTGGAGAGCATATCTTATGAGGCTAGTTGAGAGAGCTAGGGCTTTTCTCTTTGGAGGATGATGAGAGGTGATTCGATAGAAGTGTACAAGATGATGGAGAAGAGGGAGGGGGGAGAGAAAAAACAGCCAGAGCAGTGATTGCTAACATAAGGTGCCATAATTTTAAGGTGATTGGAGGAAAGTATGCAGGCTAGATGCCAGAGGTAGATTTTTTTTTATTACGGAGAGAATGGTGAGTGTGTGGAACACCTTGCCAGGGGTGGTGATAAAGGCAGGTACATTAGGGACACTTAAGAAATTCTTAGTTAGGCACATGGATGATAGAAAAATGGAAGGCAAAGTGGGAGAGAAGAGTTAGATTGATCTTAGAGTAGATTAAAAAGGATGCCTTATGTTCTCTAAGGCAGGATTTACCTTATGGACAGTGGCTCCAAACCACAGCTGGAAGAGGAATTCAGAGCACATCTGCATTTGGAATGGTAGGAAGTCACCATGTCCATAAGTCATGTCATCCTGGGACTCAGAATGTGCACAGACCACAAAGGTAGCTGCCTTCTGTAGAGTGGAGCGTCTCAGGCGAATCCCAGCACTGTGAAGTCACTCCCCTCCTGAGCCATTAAAGAACCCATGGCCCAATTTATTCTCAGTATTAGAATCATACTGTACTATAGCTCAGAATCAGGCCCTTCAACCCACCTAGTCCATGCCGAATTGTTACTCAGCCTATTCCCATTGATGCACACCTAAACCATATCCCTCCATACCCATCCACCAGTTTATCCAAACTTCTGCATCCAGAACTTCCACCTGGCAGCTTGTTCCACTGAAGATGTTCCCTTAAACATTTCACCTTTCACCCTTAACCCAAGACCTCTAGTTCTAGTCTTGCCCTGTCTCAATGGAAAAAGCCTGCTTGCATTTACCCCATCTATACCCCTCCCTCAACTAATAGTGCTATTATTATCAGTCATCCTGGAGTTAGAGGTAAGTGTGAGTATGTGTATGAGTACGAGAGTGTGAGAGTATGAGAGAGAGAGAGAGAGAGAGAGTGAGAGTGAGAGAGAGAGAGAGAAAGGCAGAGAGAGAAAGGAAAAGAAAAGAGCAGGGCTTGTTTCACTGTTGTTGCCTGGTATGTTGTGTTGTTATTGTGGACATCCTATGTTGGTGCTGGAATGTGTGGTGACACTTGCAGGCTGCCCCCAGCACATCCTCAGACTGTTGGTTGTTAACCCAAATGACACATTTAACTGTATGTTCTGACGAACGGGTGATAAATTAATCTGAATCATCAACACCAGACATTCATTTTGCAAAATGGTAACATACATTCAGTAATTTCCTGCTGCTTTACTATCAGAATAGCTTTTCTGTAAACCCAGAGCTGAAAACTGACAGAACTGCTCGTGTAGTAACCATGAGGAAATTTCCTTAAGAGTAAATGTTAGAACCAGGAAGTCATTTATGATTTGGGCATCATGTAGCGTAGTGGTTAGCACACAACTACAGCTTGGGACATTTCAGAGTTCACTTCCGGATAGGCTGCTGGACACTGCAGCTTGTTGGACCAGAAGGGCCTATTCCACGCTGTATCTCGAAATAAAAATAGATATATTTAGTCAAAAAAGCACATCCTGGCCCTACCATCTAATCATAAGGAAAGTTCAAGTTTTGCAACAGCCCCAACACAAAGTATATACATACAAAGTGCTGTTAAACTCCACACGACGCCAGTGCTAACTGTACCACGAGCAGCCACACAAGCCCAAGGCATCATCCATCACACAATGAAAGACAGCGGAGGAGGCCCCAAGGGTCCATCGGTGACATGGGAAGACAGCCAGTGGTCACTGAATCGCCCCCAGCAGTATGCAAAGCATTAATTCATTCCTCCATCCTGGCCCAGGCCTCCTCAGCTTGCTGGTAGTACTGGTTGGCGAGTCTGCCTTTCAAGTTAGCCATGGCTGCCTCTGCTGCTTCGGTGAAGAGATCGCCTGCGGAAAGCATCAAAACCCCACGTTAGACAAGCGAAACAGCGTGATGCCGTACCCATCACCCAACCCATTCAATTCACCATCTGCCCCCAGTCTGGTAAGAGCCCGAGAATGTACTACACGAAGGATGTGATTAGACAAGGGAGGGCAAAGAAAACATTCAGAACTTAGTGAGCTGGAGAATGTGAAAAGAGTCTCCAGCAGGACTGGAATTGCAAAGACAGACTGTATAGACCAGACCGCACACACAAAATGTTGGGATCATCAACTGTATCTGGTGTGCCCGCTGCAGCCCCCTCTACACTGGTAAAACCCAACTTAGATTGAAGGAATGCTTTGTCGAGCACCTTCACTCCATCCACTGCAAGATTTCCTGGTGGCCAACCATTTCAATTCAATTTTCTGTTCGCATTCCGACATTTCGTTCCATGGCCTCCTCTACTGTCACGATTAAGCCATCTTCAGGTTGTAGACGCAACATCTCATTGTCTGGGTAGTCTCAAACAAGATGGTATGAACATCAATTTCTCTAACTTCTGGTAATTTCTCCCCACTCATTCTTTCATACTTCTTCTCTTTTCCTCGCCTGCCCATCACGTCCATGGCCCCCCCATCCTCCTTCCTGTTCTCCCAAGGTCCACCCCTTCTCCTATCAGATTTCTCCTTCTTCAGCCCTTTACCTCTTCCACCTTTCACCTCCCAGTTTCTCGCTTCATTCCCCAGCTCTCCAGGTCTCACCTATCAGTCCTGAGGAAGGGTCTCAGCCCAAAATATTGACCGTTTATTAATTTCCCTTCATGCTGCCTGACCTGCTGAGTTCCGCCAGCATTTAGTGTGTGTTGTTCTTGATTTCCAGCATCTGCAGATTCTCGTGTTTATCACCTATCACCTGCTGAGCTTGTCCTCCTCCCCATCGGCCCCCCACTTTATTCTGGCTTCTCCACACCCCCCCCCCCCCCCCCACTTCCAGTCCAGACAAGGAGTCCTGGCCCAAAACATCAACTCTTTACTCTTTTCCACAGACGCTGCCTGACCTGCTGAGTTCCTCCAGCATTTTGTGTGCGTTGTTCTCGATTTCCAGCATCTGCAGAATCTCTTGTGTTTATGAACAGACTGAGACTGTTTTCACTGGAGTGAAGGAGGCTGAGGGGGTGACCTGACAGAGGGGTATAAAATCATGAGGGGCACAGATATTGTGAAAGGTCACAGTCTTCTCCCCAGGGTAGGGGAGTCTAAAACTAGTGGAAATAGATTCAAGGTGAGAGCAGAAGGATTTAAAGAACATCTGAGTGCTAACTTTCCATCGAGAAGGTGGTGGGAATATGCAATGAGCCACTGGAGGAAGCAGTGGAGGTGGGTACAATTACAATGTTTAAAAGAGTTTTGGGCAAGTACATGGATAGGAAAGATTTAGATTGGGGTTCCCAACCTTTCTTGTGTCATAGACCCCCACCATTGACAGAGGGGTCTGTGGAACACTGGTTTAAAGGGATGTGGAATGAGTGGAGGCAAATAGAACCACCTTGTGTAGGCAGCTTGGTTGGCATGTATGGGCTGTGCCGAAGGGCCTGTGTCAGTTGATCTGTCTCGTGCATTAATCAGTTAACTGGCCCATATGGATTACGGGCGCCTCACTGATTGTTCTCCACAGTGGACAAGTACACCAGCATCCAACACGTGGATTTGCCGGAAACAAAGGCTCTGAGGCGAGGCGTTGTTTTCTTTGGATTGAATCAGAATCAAGTTTAATATCACTGACATACGTCGTGAAATTTGTTGTTTTGCAGCAGCAGTACATGCACAGACACAGAGAGGAATACTGAGGTCCATGTAGAAATCTGATGGTGGAGAGAAGAAGCCATGCCTGAATCGTTGAGTGCAGGAGACGGTTTAGTGAATACGGGCCAAATGTAGGTGCCTCAATCTGGCTCGGGTAGGCACTGTGGTCAGCACAGACAAGCTGGGCCGAAGGGCCATGCGGTCTAAGTTTCTCCAACGTCAGTGCATGGGCAGCGGTGTACGGAGTATAAAGGAGGGGACAGGACACAAGCAAAGAGAAGGCTGTGGTCCAGGGGAGAAGTTTACCTGCTGTCTGTGGATCCGGCTCGACACCAAACCCCCCCGTCATGTGGATCTCTGCCTCTCGCGCCAGGAGACTGTACTTGGGCTCGTCCCCCGTGCCATCGTATTCCCCTCCCTCGTCATACTCTGTCATGTTCAGAGCGGCATTGTACCAGTATAGAGCTTCCTTCCAGTCACGCACCCTGTGGGAAGGAGTTAGTCACTTTACACGTAGACCTGCATGATCCCTGCCACGCCTGCCCCACCTCTTTCCAGTATGAATCAAATTGTTCCAACTTTTGATTAACAAGTGCTGTTATCTTCTCCATTTTGTAAATGTCCATTGTAATTTCCATCCATGCATTTAAAGTTAGGATCTCCTGTGATAACCATTTCCTGGTAAGAGTCTTTTTACCAGCCACCAGCAGTATACTCATTAAATATTTATCTCTTTTCAACCATTCTTGACGTATATACCCAAAATATATGGTCTTACTTTTTAAGGGTATTTCACATTTAAAGATGTCTTGTAGGGCACTGTGTATCTCACTCCAATAGTCTTTGATAACTGGGCATTCCCAGCAAATATGATAATGGTTTGCATTTTGACTTCCACAATTTCTCCAGCAAACAGGGAGGTTACTATCATGATGGGATTTCTGAGAGGGTGTAATAAAATATCTTATCAAGTTTTTCCAACCGAACTCCCTCCATTTCTGTGAACTGGTACACTTCCACTGATACCTCCATATTATTGTCCATTCTTCCTCAGATATAATTATTCCTCCTTCCTTCTCCCATTTTGTTTTAATGTATGAAGTCGAATGTGTTTTAAGATTTGATGAACTCTTATACACGTTTGAAATGATTCTACTACTGTTATCTGAATCATATGCTTTTCTAAATAGCTCTGCCAAACATGTACTTGCCTTGGTTACATTTTTAATCATCCTATTAACATACAGTCGCATCTGTAAATACTGATAAAGGTCCTGTTTTTCTAATAAGTGTTTCTCTTTAAGCATTTCAAAACTGAACAGTGTTCCTTCTTTCATTATATTGCAAAGAACTGTTATTTCTTTGGCTGTCCAGTCCTTAAATCTAGCATCCAGTTTATTCGGTGTTAAATCCGAGTTATATGCACACCATTTAAGAATTGCTGTATCTCCCTCTAGTTTACATTCTTTTATAATAGTTTCCTATATTTTAAGAGTCCATTTCACCCACAGGTCATCAATAGTATTTATGTACCTTTGTAGGTTATCATCAGCCAAAATTGCCTGTATGGGGATGGGAAGTATCCCCTCCTCAATGTTTTTCCATTGAGATTGTGGGCATCATTTATTTTAATTTTCAGAGTGCTTGGCAGCTGCTCAGAGGAGCTCATGGCTGCCGATTATTGGGACAAGGTTTGAGGAGTCAGGGTATTTATGAAGCTTTGAAATTTGCATAACCTGGCCTTTCCTAACGATGACTGTGAACAAGCCATAGCCCTAACAAGCTAACTGAGGTCTGAGACCTTGGTAAAAGTTATCTGAGAGCTCAAATCTCTTGGGGTGCCTAAACCTTTGCATGGTGCTCCTTTCCTTTTCTTTCCCCACTCTAAAATCGTAGAAAACTAAAATAATACACTAATCTTGCTTAAAATGTTGAAAAGAATGTTTCATCTTTAACTTTATGACTTTTGGAGATCAGTTCATCTTCTACTCACTTAACTATTCACAATAACAAAAACTTTGACCAGGGGTGCCCAAACTTTTGCATGCCACTATATAGAGAAACAAAAAGAAAAATTGCTATAGTTCTTTGCTGACAGCGAATCAAAAAACATGACCCCCCTTTCAGACATGCAATTCTGCTTAGTTGTACAATCCAGCTCTTTGCTTTGGAAGTGGCAATAACCAACTTCCTGTAAGGAAATACAGATACCTTGTTAGGTATTTTGTCTGTACTGTACTTCAATAAATTTCAGTTGTTTTTCATTTGTCATTTCTTATTTCCTTATTCTTCAAAGTTGAGATGATCATCAAATTGGTTCAAGGTGTTCATTTATTTAATCCTTTTGCCTGTGATTCCACAAAATCACTAATCAGGCACTGTACATGTCCCAGTCGTTCTGGATTTGTGGTGGCCAACCTATACCACCAGGCTCAAGAACAGCTTCTACCCCACTGTTTGTTTGTTTGTTTGTTTGTTTATTTATTGAGATACAGCACAGAACAGGCCCTTTTGGCTCTTTGAGCCACACCTCCCAGCAACCCTAGCCTAATCATGGGACAATGTACAATGACCAATTAACCTAGCTACCAGTACATCTTTGGATTGTGGGAGGAAACCAGAGCACCCGGAGGAAACCCACACAGGAGAACGTACAAACTCCTTACAGGCAGTGGCAGAAATTGAACCCAGGTCACTGGTATTATAAAGCGTTGGTAATCACTACACTACTGTGCAGCCCTAGAAGGACAAGATGGACTCTGACCTCACAATCTACTTTGTTGTGACCTTGTACCTTATTGTGCACTGCACTTCTTCTGAAACCTAACATTTTATTCCACATTCTGTTGTTGTTTTCCATTGTACTACCTCGATGCAGCGTGTAGGAACAGTATGCAAAACTGGCTTTTCACTGCGTACGTGACAATAATGAACTATTTTACCAATTTAGCAGCATCAGAACAGATCTCATGTCTGCACTTTCTACTTCAATAGCTGACATATCCGTCACGATAGAAACCCCTCAACACAAGAGGTCGGCGAGGCAGGAGCACCCACTCCACGTCCCTGCTGCCTTCCAAGCCTGACTGTGTGGGGGGAGGGAGAGGGTCACGTACCGGTCGGGACCAAGGCTGACTCCAGTGTCGAAGGCTCGAGCTGCACGAATCATGGACGGACGATCCCCTGCTTCCGCACCCATCAGCAGGTAGTCAAAGCCAACCTTTCGGTGCTCGTCACTGTCCTGCCCACACATGCCAGAGTCAGAGACACATCAGTCACCGAGTTATAAACATTCAGAGGATCAGAGCACAGAATTACATCCTTCCGTCTACACCAGTCATCAGGCACACATTTATCACACTAATCCCACACTCCCAACAACTCCCCCAGATTCCACTCCTCACCTATAAACTAGGGTGCAATTTACAGCAAGCAGCCAATTAAGCCACCAATCTGAACACCTTTGAATGTGACCTTATAGAGATTTATAAAATCATGAGGGGCATAGAAAAGGGGCATGGTCACAGCAATGAGTGGCACAGTAGTGTAGTGGTTAATGCATCGCTTTACAGTGCCAGTGAACCCCAGTCAGGGTTCGATTCCTGCCACTATTTGTGAGGAGTTTGTATGTTCTCACTGGGACTGCATGGGTTTCCGCTGGGTGCTCCGGTTTCCTCCCACATTCTACAGAACGTTAGGGTTAGTAAGCTGTGGGCAAGTTATGTTGGTGGGAGCATGGCAACATTTGTAGGCTGCCCAGCACAATCCTCATTGATTTGATTTGATGCAAGCCACACAGTTCACTGTATGTTTCGTCGTACAGTGCATGTGACAAATAAAGCTGATCTTTTTCCATGGGGGGGGGGGTCTATAGCCAGAGTGGTTTACAGTGAGAGGTTAAAGATTTAAAGGGGACCCAAGGAGCAAGTTGAACCTCCAAGGGCGGAGGTTATATGGAATGAGCTGCCAGGAGGAGTGACAGAGGTGTAATACAGTCACAGAAAAGTACCGCCAGAACCAGGCCCTTTGGCCAGAAATCATGGTGGGTACAATTACAACATTTAATGAGTGCATGGGTGGGAAGAGGAAATGGACTTGCTGTTATTATTTTGTTTTGTTGCTCATTTTCTGCTGAGCACAGTGGGCATGGTGCTGGATTGTGTGGCGACACTTGGGGCTGTCCGCTGTACATCCTTTAAGTGTGATGGCTGTTGATGCAAACAATGCATTTGACTCTATGTTTCGATGTACGTGTGGAAAATAAATGTAAGACATTTGGACAGATCCACAGATAGGAGACCTCCAAGAGGATCACAACCTTGTTGTGGTTTGGAGGCTTGTGTGCCTCAGTAAGCTGGAGAGCTACGTTGGCTGGAGTCAGGGCTTTATGCTTTAACTCTTAGCAGGTCAAATGGTAGAGGACAGACTAAGAGCGGTCTACCGGTCCTCCAGGTTCAGGGGTTCAGCTCAGGGCTAACAACCCTGACTGGTAAAACTGTTACGGAAACAGCAATGAAGAATCCTTCCATGTGGCCAAGGACAGAGAGAGAGAGATGGAGGACCTTCATTGCTGCCCTAAATCCGGCGGCATAATGGGCAATTAATTAATTAGACAGGAAAGGTTTAGAGACAAATGGGGTAGGCTCAAGACAACATGCTCCGCATGGACAAGATAGGCCAATTGGCCTGTCTCTGGGCTGTGTGACCATCTATGACAAACCCATTGATACAGACATCACAGGCAGATCGCCGGACGTACCTCCACAGTGACGTCAGTCAGGATGTGGTGGGGTAACTGCAGGTAGATAAGACTCAGGGCAACGATGGCTTCCAGCTCCCCACAGAGCGCAGCGTGCTCGAGGTGGAAGACGGCAGACTCACGGTCCCACTCCTCCAGCTTTTCACAGAAGCGGCCTGCCTCGTGGTACCGTACCATGGCTAGGTGCACCTATACAAGCAACAGAACTGTTACCCTGAGAGTCACAGAGAGCTGGGAGGCAAGACAGAGAACAGGGGATGGGGGTTCTCAGGGCAGCAGGACCACGGTCAGAATCACCTACATGAGTCGAGGGCTGCTGGATTAGGGTGTAGGATAGTTAATTTTCTTGAGCAACACACACAAAATGCTGGAGGAACTCAGCAAATCAGGCAGCATCTATGCAGAGGAATATGGAATATACAGTCAATGTTTTGGGCCGAGACCGTTCATCAGGTCACCTGATTTTACAATGTCCAGTCAGACGTAGAGACAGTATGTGGAATCCATCACCTCTTACCCTCTCCATTACCGTGAGAGTGGAAGAAGTCCGAAAGCCAAGGCCCCTTCACCCCAGCCCATCAGATATAGGGAATGAGCAAACAGCTGGATCCCAGTACTGCTCTCAGCTGGAAGTCTGGTGTAGGGGTCTGTGAGTTAATGCAGAATAAAGTCAGCAATTTTGTTCCCTTCCCCACAGATGCTGCTCTACCTGCTGAGCTCATCCACTACATTGTTACTCCAGGTTCCAGCATCGGCAATCTGTCTCTAAACTTTAGACACTCAGCCGCAGAGATACTTGAATGCAGCCAAACCTTGGTTAATGAGGCAGATTTTAATGAGTTCTATATCCTGAAGCTATGGCAGTGCAGCAATTGATAAGGGATTTGGAAGCTGCCAATATTCCATGTCCATAAAGACCATAAAATATAGGAGCAGAATAAGGCCATTTGGCCCATCGAGTCTGCCCTGCCATTTTATCATGGCTGATCCATTTCCCTCTCAGGCCCAATGTCCTTCCTTCTCCCCGTATCTCATCATGCTCTGACTAATCAAGAATCCATCAACCTCTGCCTTAAATATACCTAAAGACTTGGCCTCCCCAGCCACCTGTGGCAAAGAATTCCACAGATTCACCACCCTCTGGCTGAAGAAATTCCTCCTCATCTCCGTTCTAAGTAGTCATCACCCTATTCTGAAGCTGTGCCCTCCGGTCCTAGACTCCCAAAGAGCCAAAGGGACTGTACTGTGCTGTAGTGTTCTATGTTCTACCTACTGGCACTGTGATTTACCAAGTACGGAGTGCTGATGTTAAAGTGCCATGAGTCCACAAGACCACCATGGGAAACATCCTCTCCACACCATCTCTATCAAGCCTTTCAACATTCAATGGGTTTCAGTGAGATCCCCCCTCATTCTTCTAAATTCCACCAAGTACAGGCTAGAGCCATCAAACACTTCTTATATGATAAGCCTCTCAATCTTGGAATTGTTTTTGTGAACCTCCTTTGACCCCTATGTCAGCACATCATTTCTAACATAGGGGAACGTGGGCACGTTGTGTTGGGCACGTGGCCAAGTGGTTAAGGCACTCCTCTAGTGATTTGAAGGTCACTAGTTCGAGCCTCAGCTGTGGCAGCATGTTTGTGTCCTTGAGCAAGGAACTTAATCACACATTGCTCTAGTCTATGTGAGGAGTGGTGCCCCACACAGACTTCCAATCTGCACCTTGTAAAGCATGAAAATGCCCGATGCAGGCCTCTCATGGTCTGAGTCCACATTCCCTCGACGTTCCCTCCCCATAACATAAGGGACCCAAAACTGCTCACAATATTCCAAATGAGGCCTCACCAGTGCCTTATAAAGCCTCAGTATTACATCCTTGCTTTTATATTCTAGTCCTCTTGAAATGAATGCTAACATCACATTTGCTTCCTCACCACTGACTCAATCTATAAATTAAGTCGGAAAAGCATACTGTAGGGGAGATCCCCACCATTGGACGTACCTTGCCCAGAATGGACTTCCCAATTTTCTTTTCCTGTTTGAAGGCATTAAGTCGCTGCACCTCAACAGCCACGCATGAAGGCCAGTGCGAGTGAGCTCTGGAGGAGTGGTAATGGTTCCACTTGTCTTCGTTATGGTGATCCTTCATAACAAAACATAGGTTATACATCAGTGTGCTGTCTTTGAAGCAGGTCAGTCTGCACACCGACAACAGGCTCAAGGTGCAGCACTTGCCCAGCAGGTTTAACACACAAACTACTTCTTTACCAAGTGCGCTCTGTGCAAAGACCATTGTCAAAAATCACATCTGCATACAAATAGAGCAGCGCTGAACTAGTTACTTAGCAATTGCCTCAAGCTGGCTATGTATGGAAAGTCTACACAAGATGGTAGATACAGTCCAGCCCACCAAAGGCACAGCTCTCCCCACCATTGTGCAAAACTACAAGGAGTGCTGTCACAGGAAAGCAGCATCCATTATCAAAGATCCCCATCATCTAACTCATGCTTTCTTCTCACTACTGCCATTGGACAGGGAGTACAGGAACCTTAAGTCTCACACCACCAACTTCAAGACCTGATATTATCCTTCAACAATCAGGCTCCTGAACTGGCTTAGATAACTTCACTCACCTCAACAATGAACTGACTCTACAACCTAAAGACTCACTTTCAAAGACTCTACAAACAACTCATGTTCTCAGTATTGTTTTTAAATTTGCACAATTTGTCTTCTTCTGCACATTGGTTGTTTGTCAGTCTTTGTTTACTTATAGCTTTTCATAAACTCTTTGTGATCAGACCATAAGACAAAGAAGCAGAATTAGGCCATTCAGCACATCAAGTCTGCTCTGCCATTTCATCATGGCTGATCCATTTTCTTCTCAGCCACAATCTCCGGCCTTCTTCCCATATCCCTTCATGCTCTGACCAGTCAAGAATCTATCAACTCTGTCTTAAATATATATATTTCTTTATTTTCCTGTAAATGCCTGCAAGAAAATGAATCTCAAGGTAGCGTATGGTGACATACACGTTCTTTGATTATAAATTTATTATAACCTTGACACTGTGTTTCCAAGTTAAACCCAAACAGTTCCAGCTATGTTCAGTCCCTGTGTTAGACTACACAGGCAGAGCAGAAGGGATAAATGTGCACGCTAACCAGTGCCATCCATTTTCCCCCCAGTTGCGAGTAACAGTCCCACAGACCATTTCGTCAGACATGGATATGGGGATGGAGAGTGATGGAAGGTCTCTTGACGAAGGACAAACACCAGAGGAGGGAGAAATGTTGCAGGCTGGTGGCCAGAGAAGACAGCCGGTCCTGGGGCTGGAAGACAATACATGTGTGACTGAGGCTATACAAGGTATTGGTTAGACTGCACTTGGGAGTATCATGAGCAGTTCTGGGCCTTTTATCTAAGAAAAGATATGCTAGCATTGGGGAGGGTCCAGAGGAGGTTCATAGTAGTATTTGATGGCTCTGGGCCTGTACTCGCTGGGGTACAGAAGAATGATGGGGAATCTCATTGAAACCTATTGAATATTGAAAGAGGACGTTTCTTGTAGTAAGAGAATCTAGGAGCAGAGGGCATAGCCTCAGTATACGAGGACATCACTTTAGAACAGAGATGAGGAATTTTTTAAGCCAGAGTTGGGTGAATTTGAGGAATTCGTTGCCACAGGTGGCTGTGGAGGCCAAGTCAGTGAAAACATTTAAAAAGCAGAGGTTAATAGGTTCTTGATTAGTCAGACCATCAAAGGTTATGGGGGGGGGGGGGGAGAGATAATAAATCAGCCATGGAATGGCAGAGCAGACTCAATGAGCCAAATGGCCTAACTCTGCTCCTGTCTTATGAACAGAGAAAAGAGGGAGCGATCTTTTAAATTTGAGGTGCACAGAAATTACGTTTTGCAGAGGGAATTGCATCGCTGGAATTCTCGACTTCAGAAAGTTATGGAGACTGGATCACAGGGGCCATTTAAAGAGAGAGCTGAAAGTTCAAAGTAAATTTATTATCAAAGAACCAACATGTTACCATGTACTACATTGAGATTCAATTTCTCACAGGCATTTACAAAAAAATATGTAAACAAAGGTGGACAACCAATGTGCAAAAGAAGACAAACTGTGCAAGTAAACAAAAATACTGAGAAGATGAGTTGTAAAAAGTCCCTGTAAGTGAGTCTATAGGGTTGTGGAATCAGTTCAGAGTTGTGGTGAGTGAAATTATCCACGCCAATTCAGGAGCCTGATGGTGGTAAGGTATTAACTGTTCCTGAACATGGTCCAAACTGGGGAACTCAGGCCCCTGGGCCAGTTTTTTTTTTTGTGTTCAGACAGGAGCCAAACCTGCAAGTGGTGCAGTAAAAGCAGACAAGCTATCTGCACGCCGTGTACACCATGCAATATCAACAAAAAGCACAAACAGAAGGCAAAAGATCAAGCTGCCATGCATGGTCACCGGCAGAGTCCTATGGCTGGGTTTGAGGATGTTTAAGGACTGGCACACACTGGGCCTCGCATTTCCCTGATCAAACAACAATCAGAAGGAAAGAATGTTAAGAAATAAAACCATAGACAATTATGAAAGAAATACAGCACACTGGAATGAACCCAACAAAGGTCAGAATAGACATTGAAGAATAACCGTAATGCTCTACATACCCGCCGGATACTGTCTTCATCAGATTCACAATACCTTCGCACATTTGAGTTTACCTAAGAGGAATTATAAAGCAAAACATCACAGGTGGCAGTGACATCAGACTCAGAGATAGATTTGAGTGGAATTATGCGCATGTTGTGTTGGACTTCACAACACAGGGGATGAGTTCAAGAACTGTGAGGTAATGTTACAGCCCTACAAAACTCCGGTTAGACCATACTTGGAGTATGGTGTTCATTTCTGGGCACTTCATTATAGAACAGGTTGCGCAAGATAGGTCTTTAGAGAGGAGGAGGATGAGATGCGACTTGACAGAGCTGGACAAGAGGCATCGATAAAGTAGAGAGCCAGCGCCTTTTCCCATGATGGAAATAGCTAATACGAGTATGCATAATTTTAAGGTTTTCGGAGGAAAGTGTAGAGGGATGTCAAAGGTAGAGCACTGTAGCACAGAAACTGGCCATTCGCCCCATCCTGTCTGTGCTGAACTGTTATTCTGCCTAGTCCAATCAGCTCGCATGTACAACATAACCCTCCATACACCTCCCATCTTTCTTTTTTAAACACTGAGAGGGGTGGACGCCTGGACCACATTGCTGGAATGGTGGTAGAGGCATCCAAGAGTCTTAGATAGACACAGGGATGAAAGGAAAATGGAAGGCTTTGTGGGAGGGAATGATTAGATTGACCTTAGATTAGTCAAAGGGTTGGCACATTTTCATGGGCAGAGACCTGAGCTGTGCTGTATAATTCTATAACTTAAATACTAAGTGTCTATGGTAGCCTCCAACTCCACATGACATTTGCTGCATATCTGGTGAACAGTCAGCACTTCTGTGATGATATAAATAGTAGCAAAAGTTCACACCAGTGCTAACTATCCTGAGCAGTCGCGTCATTTTACAGAACAAGAGAACGAGTTTCCAAGGTTTGGGACAAATGGATCAGTCAGCCTTCATGTCCATACATGAACTCAGTTAGCTGAGTGAGCTAACTCCATACCCCAGCTGAGTTAGCTCTGCACACATGCAGACCACAGACATAGGAGCAGAATTAGGTCATCCAGCACAACGAGTCTGCTCTACCTGTTTCTTTAACAGCCTCAACAAAGAAAGGTGCTGAAGGGACCCTAGGATCTGAGACAGAACAGACTCAATGGGCCAAATGGCCCGATTCTGTTCTTAAGTCTTATGGTCATAGAGTGGCAGGTTTCTATCGCTGGTTGACACTCCTTTGGTTCTGCGTCGTTGCCAGTAGAGACCAGCCAGACAACATAACCGGTTTCCTTCCCGTCTGTGCTGCACACTCCTGTGGCTGGTCCCTGCTAAGGAAGTTTGGCATGGTCAGCACAGGAGAGTGCAGGAAAGACAAAGCAGGTGGTGGTCATCTGGTGACTGTTTTGTGCTGATATCTCCTCCTGCCCCCATTTCATCACAACCTTCAGCAGCTCCTTTCATTCCTTTCTCCAACACGAGCTTATCCTGTCTGGCCAAATCGTCAACTTCCACATTCCTTCCTCTCTCTGCCTGCACCAAGACCAGAAGACATAGCACAAGGATTAGGCCTTCTGGCCCATCAACTCTGCTCTGTCATTCAACTGTGGCTGATTTACTATCCCTCTTAACTCCAGTCTCCTGTTTTCTCCCCGTAATCTTTGATGCCCTGACTAATCACAAACCTATCAACCTTAACTTTAAATATACCCAATTACTTTGCCTCCACAGCCATCTACAGCAATAAAGCTCACGGATTCACCACCCTCTGGCTACAGAAATTCCTCCTCAACTCTGTTCTAAAGGGGCGTCCTTCTATTCTGAGGCTGTGCCCTCTGGTCCTAGACTCCCTCACTATAGCAAACATCCTCTCCATGTCCACTCTATCTAGGCCCTTCAATATTTGATAGGTTTTAATGAGAACCCCCGCCCCCTCCATCCTTCTGAATTCCAGCAAGTACAGGCCCAGAGCCATCAAACACTCCTCGTATGTTACCCCTTTCATTCCCAGGATCATTCTTGTGATCCTCCTCTGGACTCTTCTGAACATCCCACTGGATGTGCCTTCCACTGACGCCCTCTAGCTCTGGAGCACCCACCTCCTTTTCTCTCTGTCTACCCCATCAAACCCTCTCATTATCTCTCCATTACAGGGAAATGTTGTTTATTACCCGGTCTGCCAACTCCCCATCCAGTTCACTCCTCCGCTCACTGGGACATCCACTGTCCCCTCCCGATTCAGACATCTGGCAGGAAAAAGAGAAAGTAAAAGACCATTAGACAAAGCAAGCTCGGGTACTGCTCTCAACCTGACACCTGCGGTAGGGAAGGACATTACACAAAAATCAAAAACATGCAGACAGCAGGAATCCGAAATAAAATGACTGGAAATACTCAACAGGTGAGGCTGCATCAGAAGAAGATATAACTTTTCAGAGTTAACCTTTCTAGGAACTGGGAAAGAGGTTACAACAAAGACAAAGCTGCAGGAACAATGGACATAACAGTTTGTGATAGCCAATCAAAAGGGTCAATGGGACATTTAGAGGACCATTACATTTGTTTATTACATTAGTCATGTAATAAACTGCTGATCTCCTGGGATTTTCACTCACAACAGTCTCTACACCAGGGGTCCCCAACCTTTATTACCATAAGACATAGGAGCGGAATTAGGACATCTGGCCCATCGAGTCTGCTCTGCCATTCAATCATGGCTGATCTTTTTTCCCTCCTCAGCCCCATTCCCCAGCCTCCTCCCCATAACCTTTGGTGCCATGTCCAATCAAGAATCCATCAAGTTTTACCTTAAACACAACCATCAACCTGGCCTCCAAAGCTGCCTGTGGTAACAAATTCCACAAATTCACCACCCTCTGGCTAAAGAAATTTCTCCACATCTCTGTTTCAAATGGACATCCTCTATCCTGAGGCTGTGCCCTCTTGTCCTAGACTCCCCCACCATGGAAAACATCCTTTCCTCATCTACTCTGACTAGGCCTTTCAACATTTGAAAGGTTTCAATGAGATCCCCTCCCCCATTACTTCTAATTTCCAGCAAGTACAGACCCAGAGCTATTAAACGTTCCTCTTATGATAACCCTTTCATTCCCAGAATCATCCTTGTGAACCTCCTCTGAACCCTCTCCAATGCCAGTACATATTTTCTTAGATGAGAAGCCCAGAACTGTTTACAATTCTAAAGGTGAGGCCTTACCAGTGCCTCAGCATCACATCCCTGCTCTTGTATTCTAGACCTCTTGAAATGAAAGCTAACATAGCATTTGCCTTCCACACCAACGACTCTACCTGCAAGGTAACCTTTAAGGTGTTCTGCAGAGGACTTCCAAGTCCCTTTGCACCTCAGATTTTTGGATTTTCTCCCCATTTAGAAAAATATGCACATTTATTTCTAGTACCAAAGTACATGACCATACATTTTCCAATATTGTATTTCATTTGCCACTCTCTTGCCCATTCTCCTAATCTGTCTAAGTCAGGGGTCCCCAACCTTATTCGCACCGCGGACCGGTTTAATATTGACAATATTCTTGCGGACCGGCCGATGGGGCGGGGGGGCGGGGGGGTGTTCAAATTCAACAGTGCGTGACAGGGATGAGGAAAGGTGCAGCTGACTCATGTCGTTTCATATCGCCAAATCACATCGTTTCCTCGTGGCCTGGTGGCACATGCTTTGCGGCCCGGTACCGGTCCGCGGCCCAGTGCTTGGAGACCACTGGTCTAAGCCCTTCTGCAGCCCACCTGTTTCCTCAACACTAAAAGTGGATGAACTACAACAGCAGAAGGCCGTAGACATTCAGGAGGTACCTAATGAAGCAGCCATACCTACTTTTTATAGTAACTAATAGTAATTTGTTATGCCTGCTCTGTACTACTGCTGCTACAAAACAACAAATTTTACAACTAACATCAGTGACAATAAACCTGGTTCTGATTCTGCTTGTCGTCATCACCATGTGCTGTGTTGCACGACATGGGTGATCATGATCTTTCCATGACCATGACTGTTCTTGGCAATTTTTTCCACAGAAGCAATTTGGCATTGCCACCTTCTGGGCAGTGTCTTTACAAGATAGGTGACCCCAGCCATTATCAATACATTTCAGAGATCGTCTGCCTGGCGTCAGTGGTCGCATAACCAGCACTTGTGATCTGCACCGGCTGCTCATACAACCATCCACCATCTGCTCCCATGGTTTCACGTGACCCTGATCGGGGGGCGAAGCAGGTGCTACACCTTGTCCAAGGGTGACCTGCAGGCTAGTGGAGGGAAGGAGTGCCTTACACCTCCTTTGGTAGAGACATATCTCCACCCTGCCACCCAAACAGTTCAACTACCATTTCTGATATAAGAAACAGAAAGACCAAAGGCATGAAAGTGTGTATTGTACAAATACCACCACGGTTTATAGAATGAAAAACAGTTCCACAAGTTAAGGACTATTTAACACAGAACCATATGTATTACAAGGGTTGCAAATAAAGCAGGGGGTTCTTACCCGTCGCTCACCCAGTGAGCCATTGTGTTCACTGCTTAGATTATCAACCTCATTAAACACTGTCCAACCTAACAGAAACAAGAAGAAAAACTGCAGATTATTAGAGGTGCCTAACCTCACCGTGAAGAGCAATAAGGGTTTGCCCCCTAACAAGCTTACACTCAGAAGCATTGCGTAAATACAAGAGGAATTTAGGCAGGAATTTTAGAGTAAGCAACACATAGAAGGTACCACCATAGCAAACATTAATAGTGTGGTTGGGCCAAAGGGTCAGCAAAGACGCAGTGAGCAGAAGGACTTGTTTCTGTGCTGTATGACCTACAAATGGTCACCTTCAGCAATAGTTCTTCTTAACTATATATAGGCAGCAGAAATCTCAATCGGAGAATCAAGGGAGGGAACAAAGGGCAAAAAGAGAATTTAACTATCTTCACATACACTAATTGGATTTTGAAACTATTCATTTAAACAGTCCTATTCCAATTTTACAATGGGATCCATTTGCTGATGATTGGAAAAGTAAAGGACTATTTCTAATACTGTACACTAATGGGCTCTGCCTGGGGTGTACGGATGGCACAGCAGTTAATGTTACAGCCACAGCACTCCAGTGGCCTGGGCTCCATTCCAACCTCCAGTGCTGACGGTGTGGAGTTTGCATGTTCCTCCACAGGTGCTCTGGTTTCCTGCCACATACAAGATAGAATATTACAGCACAGTACAGGCCCTTCAGCCTACAATGTTTTGCTAACCCTTTAAACTACTCTAAGATCAATCTAACCCTTCCTTCCCACATAACCCTCTATTTCGCCATCATCCATGTGTCTAGTGTCTTAAATGTCCCTAATGTATCTGCCTCTACCATCTCCTCTGGCAGGGCATTCCATGCACCCACCACAGTAATGTTCTATGTTCAGTCCTTTGAGCATATACTATTTACTTAGATCAGCAGCAACACACACACACACACACACACACACACACACACACACACACAAGGCTAGAGGAACTCGGCAGGTCAGGCAGTATCTATGGAGGGGAGTGAACAGTTGATGCTTCAGGACAAGACCCTTTATCAGACTTGCCGAGTTCCTCCAGCATTTTGTATTGCTCTGGATTTCCAGCATCTACAGAAGTTCTTGTGTTTATAGTTAGAATGGGCTGACCTGTATCCCAACCCTAATATCCTCAATTACACAGCTCAACAGATTGTGCTCCTGAGCAAACTATAACCCTGGGGCAAAGACTGCCCACGCTGAACCAGCTGAACAAGTATACGTGAGGAGGCTGGATTACCCATAGGAGATTTGCCCAGCATGTCTTCCTTCGGACTCCAATAGGGTGAGGGTGAGCAGGGGAGGGAGTCGAATGGGCTGTCACTCACGTTTTCATCTCCAGAGTTCTCAGAGAGGCGACGGAGGATAGGAGGTCTGGAGCCAGACAGCGTCCTTACCCTATTGCTGCCGCACACTTCCTCACTGCCTCGAAGGACAGTCTTTGCTGTTTTCTGAACCAAAGACACAGTGGAGAGGAAAATACAGAAGGCAAATAATCAGAATGCTGCCAGAGTTTCTGCTCATCTTGCACCAAGCAATAAAGTACACACTCACTGCTGCTCAACCACACTGGCAAAAGGCTGCTTGCATTTACCCCACCTATACCTCTCAATTTTGCATACCTCTATCAAATCTCCCCCCTTCCCCATGCTCCACGGAATAATCCACTCAAGAAGCTGATGGTAGGATTGTATACAGGGGATCTCAGAGAACATGAACATGAACACACACACTAGTGAGCGTGTGGAACTTGCTGCCAATTATGGTGGTAAAGGGCAGAAACATTAGTGACATTTAAGAAACTCTTAATATATCTGCCTCTACCACCGCTCCAGGCTGGGCATTCCACACACCTACCACCCTGTGTGTAAATAAACCTACCTCTGACATCCCTCCACAACCCCCCCCCCCATACTTTCCTCTAACTACCTTTAAATTATGCCCCCTAGTATTAGTAATTAGGCTCAAGTTCATTTTAGTGGATAAAACCACTGTGTGGCAACTCCACAAGACACTCTGGGTGATGCTTAATGGCCAGAGTGGAGATATTCTCACATCTCTACGGTACTTTGGTACGGAGACTAAGATTAATCTCAGAACCCAAAGTCAAATTATTTTATTATCAAAGTACATATGTGTCACTCTGTACTACCTTGAGATTCACTTTCTTGAAGGAATTTACAAGAAAGAAACACGATAGAATTTATGAAAAATTATACATAAACAAAGGCTGACAACCAATGTGCAAAAGAAGTCAAAATTGTGCAAATGAAAAATAACAATACTGTGAACATGAATCGTCAAGTTCCTGAAAGCAAGTCTGTAGATTGGGCAATCTTTTCAGATTTGGGGTGAGTGAAGATATCCATGCTGATGGTTATAGGATAGTAACTGTTCTTGAACCTAGTGGTGTGGCACCTAAGGCTTCTTTACCTTCTGCTTGATGGTAGTAGCGAGAAGAGAGCATGGCCTGGATGGTGGGGGTCCTTGATGATGAATGCTACTTCCTTGTGGATGTGCTACTTGTAAATGCACTCAGTGGGGAGGGCTTTGCCAGTGATAGACCAAGGGCCAATGTGGAGAAAATAGCCAGTCGACCCACTGCTCTGACTGATGAAAGTGACCATCTTTGGGGTGTAACTGTCATCCAAGTGCAATCATGTAAGAGGGCCTGTGTCACATGTGAAAGAGCAATCTAACCCGAGGGTCCAGGCATCAGATGGGGGTGTGCAATACACTACAGCGATAACACAAGACACTAACCAGTAAATTCTGTGCATGCTCCAATGCTGCCATTTCCTTCTGCGACAGATCGAACGGAGTAAGCCCCATTGTCTTGCAAATGCTGTTGCAGGCATGAGAGTGAAAGAACAACGCCATCCCTCGCACACCTACGGTGGAAATTGGAAAGTTGGTGCAAGCCACGGTTTGGTCCGGCAGTGCACAGCACAGCTCTCCAGGGTATCCATGGTCTAACCCACACTCCAATTCGACAGTCTGCCCAGCGATGGAACAGCCTCGAGGCTGGTGGGATATGGTGGCAGAGCGTGCACCAAGTCGACAGTCTGCCCAGCGATGGAACAGCCTCGAGGCTGGTGGGATATGGTGGCAGAGCGTGTGCCAAGTCGACAGTCTGCCCAGCGATGGAACAGCCTCGAGGCTGGTGGGATATGGTGGCGGAGCATGGGCATGCTCGCTGATGTTTGATGGAGCCGTAAATGACCAAACACTGACCTCCGGCAGAACTCCCATTCATCCTGCTTGGGTGCAAGAAGTGGCCCCATATTCTCCATCACTTCTTGGGAATTAATCTGATAAGTCTCCTCTGAAGGAACTTAGCGTCCTTCCTGAGGTGTGGAGCCCCAGGATGGACTCAGTTCTCCTACCAAGAGCCCAGCAGAAATCCGAGCTCTTAGCAGGATTGAGCCCATCCTAGCACGGCCTCTGAAAAAGAGAATGTCACTTTAGAATAGAGTTAAGGAGGAGCTGAGAGGGAGGTGAATCTGTGGAATTCACAGACAGCTGTTTAGGCTAAGTCAGTGGGTACATGTAAAGCAGAGATTGATAGGTTCTTGATTAGTCAGGACGTCAAAGGTTATGGGGAGAAGGCATGAGAATGGGGATGAGAAGGAAAATGAATCAGCCATCACTGAATGGTGGAGCAGACTTGATGGGCCTAATGGCCTAACTGTGCTCCTATGTATCCTTTGTCATCTGCAGGGGGTGTTTCTAAACCACTAACTTCTATTGTTTTGTTTAATCCTATAACCTTATATTTAAGAAATTCTACACATCCTTCCAAAGCTAAGATTCACAATTGATTAGATCAGTCACAGATACATTTAGGCTCTAACATACAAGACATTACCCAAGTTGCCATCTCCAAAGTCTGTGCCACTGGACGTGTGGATCTGAGGGTCTGTGTACAGGTCACCCACTCCTTGGATATCCACCACTATCAGCTGGTGCGCCGAGCGTTCAAAGGTGAAATGACTAAATGCCTAAAGTCAGTGACAAAGAAAGAGAGAATTATTTATCACTGTCATACACAGTTTGTCTTTTGCACATTGATCATTTGTCAGTCCTTGTGTGTAGGTTTTCAAGGATTCTATTGAACTTCTTTGTTCTACTGTGATTCTCTCAAGAAAATGAATCTCAGGGTTGTATGGTGACATACACATACTTTGATAATAAATTTACTTTGAACTGTGAACAGAGGGAAGAGAAATGGCGGGGGGGGTATAAAGAGAGAAATGAAGAGAGACAGAAAGAAACAGTGGTTTGATTTCAGTGCATGGTTCAAAACTTACATGATTGTCAAAACACTACAGTACTACTTGGCCATTGATATCACAGGGTGAATGCACCAGTGAAAACACAAAGACGCACAATACCATTCTTAAGCACACTATGAAAGTTAAATGGGGTAGGCCAGAAGCTGGGAATCCTGTGGTAACTCACTTTTGTACACTAAGTGACCCATCAGACTGTCAAGTAACCACCTATATTGATCCTATTTATCAGCACTGGAACTGTAACCTTCCATCCCTTGAAAGGTTCCACCCACCCTGCTCATTGGCTGTTGGTCCCACTCCCATTAGGGAGGAGACTACGTCGCATCCACACCAGGACCATCATGCTCAAAACCAGTTACTTTCCCCAAGCAGTAAGACTGATCAACCCCTCCACCCACTAACCCACCCCTCCACACCCCTAACCACCACTACTTTATCATTTCCTGTCAGTCACCTTATTCCTGAGCCCAGCGTTACCTTAGGGACATACAATCAATCTACGTATACAAGGTAGCTTGTGTATTTATATTTATTGTTTTTTTTAAGTTATTGTGTTCTTTATCTTATTGTGTCTTTTGTGCTGCATCGGATCTGGAGTAACAATTATTTTGTTCTCCTTTACGCTTGTGTACTGGAAATGACATTAAACAATCTTGAACTTTGGCCCAACTTGTCTGATCTAGTCCAATTAGCCTGCATTGGGCCCATTCCCATCTATGCAGCTGTCCAAATGCCCTGTAAATACGGTAGGAATGCTCACCTGTGGAGTGAGGCGAAAGTTTTCGTCCCTCACAAAGCCCGAGTTGGAGTTGTATTTGATGTATTTGCCCTCGATGTAGTGTTCTAGATGGTACAGAGGTTTCCCAGGTCTGTTCTTCATCTCCAAAATACACATTTGCATGATGTCCACCTAACATCAAGGACACAAATGGACAATGTCTTTTTTGAACAAGTTGAGGCCATAACTTTCATGATACTTTCGAAAAGGCAAACATCATAGCCCTTTCCCACCACTATCCCTATTTGCTGCTGCACCACTGACATCAGACACTTTACCCTATAAAGACACACTCTGCTTCTCAGGACTCCTGCAGCTACCTGGTGGTCAGACCTTGTCTTCTTCTGTCAACTCTCATCACCTGTGCTCTGCTCAGATGTCCTCCAAGCAAATGCTGGGCTGATCCCTCGTTCACTCACTCCCTTCACTGGCTGAAATTCCACTTCCTTTTTACTTTTTAAACGAGGAGAAATTTCTTTAGCCTGAGGGTAATGAATCTGTGGAGGCCAAGTCACTGGGTATATTTACAACAGTGATTGATAGGTTCTTGATTAGTAATGGTGTCAAATGCCATGGGAAGAAGGCAGGGGAATGGCATTGAGAGGGATAATAAATTGGCGATGGTGGCAGAGCAGCCTTGATGGGCTGAATGGTCAATTCTGCTGCTATGACTTATGGTTTCAATGATTCCCAGTTAAACTTAGTGACACGTGAGCTGTTAATCCTGCAGTCCAACAACAGCTGTCAGCTCAGGAAGAGATGCAGAGCTGAATAAAACAGACATTCAAGGTCATTACTGCTGACTGTAAATACAGCTTGTGATTTTATTTGAAGTTCCCAATGAGATTACAGGTTCCTAATTCTTCTTTATGGACTTATTAGTGTCTACACTGTGCTAACTTGCCTAAACCTCTCAACACCAAGAGAAATGGGGCAGTTAGATCATAAAACCTGTGGGGGCAGCACGTTAACATAATCCATCTCCAAATATTTGAATTCCTTAAGAGGGGCACGAAAGCGTAGTGGTCAGCACAATGCTTTACAGTGCCAGCAACCCAGGTTCAATTCCTGCTCATCTGTGAAGAGTTTGTATGTTCTCCCACTGACTGCATGGGTTTCCTCCGAGTGCTCCAGTTTCCTACCACAGTCCAAAGACGTACAGATTAGGGTTAGTGAGCAAGTTGTGGGCATGCTCTGTTGGCACCAGAAGCATGGCGACACTTGGCCCCCTGCACATCCTCATACTTGTTCATCGATGCTAATGACGCATTTCACTGATTCAATGTTTCAATGTACATGTAACAAATAAAGTGAAGTAGATTTCTATTTTAATTCCACTTCCCATTTCTATTCTGACATGTCAATCCATGGCCTCATCTACTATCGCGACGAGGCCACACTCAGGTTGGAGGAGTAACACCTTATATTCCGTCTGGATACCCTCCCACCCGATGGCATGAACATCAATTTTGCAAACTTCCGGTAATGTTCCCACCCCTCCCCCCCTTCACCATTCCCTTTTCCTTCTCTCACCTTATCTCCTTCCCTGCCTATCACCTCCCTCTGGTGCTCCTCCTTCTTTTCTTTCTTCCATGGCCTTCTGTCCTCTCCTATCAGATTCCCCCTTCTCCAGCTCTGTATCTCTTTCAACAATCAACTTCCTAGCTCTTTACTTCACCCCTCACCCCCAGTTTCGCCTATCACCTTGCGTTTCTTCCTCCCCTCCCCCCAGCTTCTAATTCTGATCATTTTTTTTCTCCAGTCCCAATGGAGGGTCTTGGCCTGAAACATCTACTGTATACTCTTTTCCATAGATGCGGCCTGGCCTGCTGAGTTCCTCCAGCATTCCGTGTGTGTTGCTAGAATTTCAGGGAATTGACAGATGTTCTCGTTTGGATTTCTATTGAGTGAGCTTGAGTTAGATGAAGCCAAGATCTAGATCAGCCACTACACAAACTGAGTGATGGATTAGGCTTGACAAATAAGAGTAACCCCTGCTGTTCCTGTGCTTTACATTTACAGTCCTACTGACCACTCCACCTGTTTGGGAGGCTTGTGTCTGCTGTACTCCTCGCCCCACAGCTTTGTCTCCATTTGGAGTCGCACGTCCTCGAAGTACACATCTCGATCCACAGAGTCTATGTAACGCTTTGCAACATAATTGGAGGCAGACTTCCACTGCTGGTGACGAGTGAAGTTTGAAAGTTTCTTCCTGTTGAGCACAACAGACATCAAAATTAACCGACCAGCAACTAAAAATCCCTATCGAGCCACCAAGCTCCTGAGATGAATAGATCATAACCCACAATTACCACAAACATCCCAGCTCTCTGGAGTAGTTTCTGCACTTCACTCACCCCCACCACCCAAATCAAACCCCTCCCCACCCCCTGCCAACACTCTCCCCTTCCCTAGCAACCCCGTTCCCTCTCCCCCAAACACATTCCCTGGTCCACCCCTTCCAAAATACTCGACTCCTTGCTGAGTACAATCTCACCAATGAAAATCTCACTGCAGTATCTGTGCCAAGTGGCACAGAGAGAAGCCCAATCTCTGTCCTGTTGCAGTGATGCAGAAGCACACACTCAGAGTCACATATAAAGATTCAGAGAACATAGAACACTACAGCACAGTACAGGGCCTGTTGCAACTTTTTAACCTACTCTGAGATCAATCTAATGCTTCCCTCCTACTTGCCCTCCATTTTTCTATCAAGTGTTCCTAATGTATCTGCCTCTACCCCCACCCCTGGCAGGACGTTCCACACACCTGCCACTTGGATTGAACTTTCCCCCTACTTCTTAGGCTGAGCTGCCAAGCAAAGATTGTGTGCAATCTATATAAACAAAACCATTGAGAAGCATGGGTTGAATAGGTAAAAAAATATAACAGCATTTCCTGTAGAAAAATGGCAGTAGGGGTATTGAACACAAGGTCTCCTGTTTGAGTGTTCTGGAGTACAGTACACTAAGGTTTTCTGCTGTTTTTAGTAACACCGAACTATCCCTGGCTGTGAATGTACACAGCTGACAAACACACCAGCTGGGAAGATGTCCTGCCTAATGTCTGAAGAGTCTCTCAACCCTTCGAGATTACAGGCTTCCAAATCCTCATGGATTCATTAAGTGTCCTAACTTACATAATCCTCTCAACACCAAGACAGCTGGACTATGTTAGATCACAGAACTGAATGACCACGTGAATTGACTTCAAAGTTCAAAAAGTTCAAAGTAAAATTTATTATCAGGGTACATACGTGTCACCACATACAACCCTGAGACTTTTTCCTGCGGGCATACTCGGCAGATCTCTCGAACAGTAACTGTAAACAGGATCAGTGAAAGAGCAAGAGCATAGAAGATAATGAGAGCATGAGATAAGATAAAGAGTCCTCGAAGTGAGATCATTGGTTGTGGGAATATCTCAATAGATCAGTGTAGATATCCTCTTTTGTTCAAGAGCCTGATGGTTGAGGGGTAGTAACTGTTCTTGAACCTGGTGGTATGAGTCCTGAAGCTCTAGTACCTTCTACTTGACGGCAGCAGCGAGGAAAAAGCATCGCCTGAGTGGTGAGAATCTCTGATGGTGGATGCTGCTTTTCTATGACAGAATTTCATGTAAATGTGCTCAATAGTTGGGAGGGCTTTACCTGTACTATACTAGGCCAAATCCACTATCTTTTGTAGGATTTTCCAAAGGCATTGGTTTTCCTGTGCCAGACCGTAATGCAGCCCAATCATCACACTTTCCACCGCACATCTACAGAAGTTAGTCAAGGTTTGTAATGACTTCTCCGCAGACTCCTAGTGAAGCTGCCCCGCTTTCTTTGCAATTACCTTTATACAATGGGTCCAGGACAAGTCCTCTGAGATAGTGACATCCGGGAATTTAAACTTACTGACCCTCGCCACCTCTGATCCTCAGATGAGTACTGGTTGATGGACCTCTGATTTCTGTTGACAAAGCTCTGGGTAGATGGAGCCAAGATCAGGATCAGCCACAGTACAAACTGATTGATGGATTAGACCATAAGACAATAAGACACAGGAGCAGAATTAGACCATTTTGCCCATCTAGTTCTCTCCGCCATTCCATCATGGCTGATTTCTCTCAACCCCATTTTTTTCCTGACTTCTCCGCATAACCTTTGACGTCCTTACTAATCAAGAACTCATCAACCTCCATTTTAAATATACCCAATTACTTGGCCTCCACATCTATCTGTGGCAATGAATTTCACAGATTCACCTCTATCTGGCTAAAGAAATTCTTCCTCGTCTCTGTTCTAAAGGGACGTCCTTCTATTATGAGGTTGTGCCTTCTGGTCCTAGACCCTCCCCTATTGGAAACAACTTCTCCACGTCCACTCTATCTAGGTTTTTCAATATTTGGAACTTTTCAATGAAATACCCCTCATTCTTCTAAACTCCAGTGAGTACAGGCCCAGAGCATTCAAATGCTCCTCATACATTAACTGCCTTATTCCCAGGATCATTTTCATGAACCTCCTCTGGACTTTCTCCAACACACTCTTTAGACAAGGGGCCCAAAATTAGGTTCATCAAGTAGAGTAATCTACCCAGAGTTTGTTCAACAGAATTACACTAACATGGTATTCAGTTCTGTGATCTAACTTAGCCCAGTTCTCTTGGTGTTGAGCATTTTAGTCATGTTACAACACTGTAGACATCAATGAATCCAGAAAGAAGAATGAGAAACCAGTGATCTCATTGGGGACTCATCCCAATCCTAGCATCTCATCACATCAACTCAAGCTCTTGCCAGATCCCACACAAACATTAATCCAAAATAGATTTGCAAACAGGACTAAAATAGAAATGTGATAGGGCATGGGAAATGGGGCAGAAGGTGACAAATGGAGAGCTCATTTGATCAGGCAATTTCTCCTGTGATAGTATGCCATAGTAATTCTATCGAACTTGAAGAAAAACTTTAAAATATCAGCAGTTATTGCATGCACAATTTATTCTTAACCAACTCCCCTCTGTTACTGTGTTGTGTGTTCCCAGCTCTTTGCACTTACTGTTGAAAGTATCCTAACTGGTTGCATCATGGTCTGGTATGCAAGTTTGACTGTGCAGGGACAGAAGACGCGGCAGAGAGTGGTGGACTCTGCCCAATATGTCAGGGGCACATCCCTTCCCACCACTGGGAGGAGCAACACCAGTCACTTCCCTTAAGAAGGCCACATCCATAATTTAAGATACCCAACATCCGGGCCTTGCCATTTTCTCAGGACTACCACCAGGCAGGAGGTAGAGGAGCCTGAAGTTCCACACCACCAGGTTCAGGAACAGCAACTGCTCTTCAACCATTCAGTTCTTGAACTAATTGGTATAACCCCAATCACTGCAGTATAGCAACACTATGACCCCTTCGATTACTTTTGCTGCCCCAGTAAAGCAGTCATTATCAAAGACCCTACCTACCCCAGACATTCTCTCTACTTCCCCTCCCATCAGAAAGTACAAAAGCCCAAAAGGATGTACCACTAAGGCTCAAGGACAGTTTTTATCCCACTGTCAGAAGCTATTCAGTGGGCCTCCAGCACAATAAGATGGACTCTTGACCTCACAATCCATCTTGCATGCACCTTTCAGTCTACCTGCACTGCATTTTCTCTACAACTGTAACACATTATTGTACATTCTGTTATTGTTTTACCTTGTACTACATCAATGCACTGTTGTAATGAAATAATCTGTATGGATGGTATGCAGAAATAAGTTTTCCCACTGTACCTGGATACACAATTAAACCAATTGTGTTCTTTCCTGTAAAAATTGTTTATAATTTATGTTTTATTTCTTATGAACGCTGTTTATCTGACGCAATGTGCCTGTGATGCTGCTGCAGGTAAGTTTTTCTTTGTAAGCATTCTTACATGGACTTATGCAGGTGACAATGAACTCCACTTTGATGTTGATTTAGGGGCAAACCAGGAGTCTGACATCTCAGATACCACACAAGCAGGGGACAATGAACTTGACTATAATGGTCCCACCAACAACTCAAAAGAAACCATCAACCAACACAGAATTGTTTCTGTCTGGAGGTTTCCAGGACTGTACTGTTCAGTGGTGCATCAGATGAGTAAATTAATTACTCAGAGATCAAAGATTAGCTTTACTTGTCTTCACATGTACATCAAAAAATATAGTGAAATGTGACATTTGTGTCAATAACCAACACAGTCCAGGGATATGCTGGGGGCAGCCTGCAAGTGTCACAATGCTTCCAGCACCAACATAACATGCCCACAATTTACTGACCCTAACCAGTATGTCTTTGGAATGTGGGAGGAAACCAAAGCACCCAGTGGAAACCCAAGCGGTCACAGGGAGAACATACAAACTCCTTTAAGACAGCAGCAGGAAAATGTCAGGGAAATCTTTGGTACAACATGGTAACATAGCAGTTAGCCTGATGCTATTACAGCACCAGCGACCAGGCTGCTTGTGTGGTGTTTGTATGGTCTTCCTGTGACCACGTGGCTGGGTTCCCCTGCCGGTGCTATGGTTTCCTCCCACATTCCAAAGATGTAGAGGTTAGTAACTAATTGGTAACATGGGTGTAATTGAGCAGTGTGGGCTCACTGGGCCTGTTACCACACTGTACCTCTAAATAAATAAAATACATGACAATTTAAAACCGGAGGTTTTTTAAATAAATCATAAACACAAGAGACTCTGCAGATGCTGGAAATCCAGAGTAACACACACTAAATGCTCGAGGAATGCAGCAGGTGAGGTAGCATCTAAGGAAATGAATAAACAGTCGATATTTCAGGCCGAGACTCTTCATCAAGACTATCCTAATGACGGGTCTTTGCATGAAAATTGACTGTTTATTCATTTCCACAGATAATGCCTGACCTGCTGAGTTCCTCCAGAATTCTGTATGTGTTACAGAGCAATTCATCTTTGATTAAGTCCTATTATGGAGAAAAGGAAGATTGAAGATTGGATCAACCCTACCTCTGTATTAATTACCAATATTCCTCTGGGGGAAAAAATTCTAATTCTCTCTGCCACCACATTTCATACATAATTTAAATGCACCTCCAGAAGGAAGAGTGATGAGTTATGGTGGGGAATTTGGAGGCTCATGTTCCTACCCAGGCATCCCTGGTGTTTCCCAATCTAGTTCTACGACAAGAAAAAATAAGAGCGGAACTTACGTTCGGTAGCATTCCCGCATGGCACCACGGCCAAAGGGCTGAAAGAGAAAGACCAAGCGTTCAATTTCAAATTTTTAAACAGGTTTGATATATAAAAAGATGTCATAATTGTTTTTGGGAGAAGTTCTCGTGAACCCACACTTTGCTTTTGGAAGTCAGATCCACATCACACTGCTCCTCTGCACAACAGCACTCTGTACAGGGCTGCAGGGGGATCTGGCATATGCTGTTCCAGCCTTAGTCCGTGCTTAGTTCCTCCAACAGTGAGCAGATGCATTTCATAGGCTCAGTAAACCAGTGAAGTGAAGTGATCCCTCCCGCCCTGGACATTCCCTCTTCACCCCCTTCCCATCAGACACAAGATGCAAAAGCCTGAAAGCATAGACCACCAGGTTCAAAGACAGCCTCTACACTATGTTATCAGACCTCGTACAATAAGGTGGACTTTGACCTCACAATCTACCTAGTTATGATCTTGCATCATATTGTCTACCTGCACTGCACTTTCTGTAGCGACTACACTTTATTCTGCATTCTGTTATTGTTTTACTTTGTTCTGCCTCAATGCACAGTTGTAATGATCTGATCTGTGTGAACAGTATGCAAGCTTTTTAATGTTCCTCATTAAACAATACTTCAGACCTCTTTCCAGCTGTTCTAATAGTGAACAAGGGTAACCAATAGCCAGACTAAAGAACTGAAATAAAATAATCTTCATCTTGAGTTTACAATAAACTGGAATGGCAGGCCCCAATTTATTGATAAGCATTCATTATATTTAATCATCATTAACAGGAATAACTTTCTAAACTATAGCAAGCGTTCAATTTTCAGCAACATGATGCCACCAAGGGATAGTGAAAAGGTACAAGGACAACATCACAAGCCACTAACTAGTTCCGAATCACAATCAGGCTTATTATCACTAACATCTCTCATGAAATTTATTATTTTGCAGTTGTAGTACAGTGCAGTACATAAAATAAACAATAAATTACAATAAAATATTGAAATATATATCTATATATTAAATAAATAGTCATAATAAGAGCAAACATATAGTGAGGGAGTATCCAAGGGTTCATTATCCATTCAGAAATCTGATGGTGGAAGGGAAGAAATTGTTTCTGAAACACTGAGTGTGTGTCTTCAGGCTCCTGTACCTCCCTCTTGGAGTTTAGATGGAAACTATAACAGTCAATGAGTGGAAGAGGGTTGGGGGGTGGGGAGAAATCAAAGGCATGAACCTCACCATCCATCTTCCCACATACCAAATTTAACCATATTAACAGAGATGAGGAGAAATTTCTTCGGCCAGAGGGTGGTGAATCTGTGGAATTCATTATCACAGACGGCTGTGGACAGCAAGTCATTGGGTATATTTAAAGAGGAGATCAATAGGTTCTTGATTAATAAGAGTGTCAAAAGTTACAGGGAGAAGGAGGGGAATGGGGTTGAGAGGGATAATAAATCAGCCGTGATGGAATGGCAGAACTCACTTGATGGGCTGAATGGCCTAATTTTGTTCCTATGTCTACCCTGAACAGCTTGGTCAAAAGCAAAACCCATTGGCAGCAAGTCCAACTCCAAATGCCCAAGAAGTTGTTTTAGTACAGGGCAAGAATTTAATGACACAACAAACAACCCTATTGGAAGAACTCAATAGCTCGAGCAGCACCAGCAACTTAATGAAAATGTTGAGGAAGCTGGCTCCATGACTGTACACATGCCTGAAAGCACCAGCTGTCATTCATGTCCAAACTGCTACAAGCCAGGTTATTCTGCCATCACCTGTAATAACACTCCACACTTTATGGAGAAAACCTGACTGGAAGAGGTGAAGGCAGCCTTTAATGTAATAATTACAAAGGGATACATAAGACCGTAAGACACAGAAGCAGAAGTTGGCCATTCAACCCATTATGTCTGCTCCACCATTCCATCAAGGCTGATTTATTATCCCTCTCAATCTCATTTCCTGTCTTCTCCCCATAACCTTTGACACGCTATCAACCTCCACTTTAAATATACCCAATGACTTGGCCTCCACAGCATCCGTCGAAATGAATTCCACAGATTCACCACCCTCTGGCTAAAGAAATTCCTCCTCATCTCTATTCTAAAAGGACCTTCTTGTATTCTGAGGCTGTGCCCTCCGGTCCTAGACTCCCCCACTATAGGAAATATCCTCTCCATGTCCACTCTATCCAGGCCTTTCAATATTCATTTGGTTTCAATGAGATCCCCCCACTTTCTTCTGAACTCCGGCAAGTAAAGGCCCACAATCACCAAAAACTCCTCATGTTAACCCTTTCATTCCTGGGATTATTCTTGTGAACCTCCTCTGGTACTCTCCAATAGCACATTTTTTCTTAGATACTGGGCCCAAATCAGCATGATTTGGTAACAACACTCTTACCTGTTTTGCCATTTTCATGAGTACTTCATCTTCAACCCACTTTCCTGAAATAGCATTATACCTGTTGAGACAGGAAAAGAGGGGATGATGTAAAATTTGAACCATTTCTCTTTACCCACCTACCCCTAGTTTTGTTGAGATTTTTCTGCAAGCTAAGGTTCAATTGGAACAGTAACAGTGGCAGCATGATTAACCTAGAATAGCAATAAGGGTGCTACAGTAGCGTAGCAGTTAACACGATGCTATTGCAGCTTGGAGTGTCAGTATTCAGAGTTCAATTCTGGTATCGTCTGTAAGAGCTTTGTTCATCCTTCCCGTGAACGTGTGGGTTTCCTCCGGGTGCTCCAGTTTCCTCCCACATTCCAAGTTAGTCGGTTAATTGGTCATTGTAAATTGCGCTAGGAGTAAACAGGTGGATTGCTGAGTGGCTCGGCTCATTGGGACAGAAGGGCCTGTTCCACACTCTCTCTTTAAATAAGACAATGAACCCCAAACCTCAAATCTTCTCATCCTATCCATGCACAGCTGGGCAGGTTAAGTTTAAGATGAGGTGATTCACTTTGGAAGGTCAAATTTAAAGGCAGAGTACAGGATAACTGACATGATTCTAAACAGTGTGGAGCAACAAAGGGATCTTGGGGTCCACGTCCATAGATGCTCGAAGTTGAAAGGGTGGTTAAGGTGGCGTATGGTGTGTTGGCCTCCTTTAGTTGGGGGAATTGAGCTCAAGAGCAGCAAGATAGAACATAGAACATAGAACAGTACAGCACAGTACAGGCCCTTCGGCCCACAATGTTGTGCCAACCCTCAAACCCTGCCTCCCATATAAGCTCCCACCTTAGGTTCCTCCATATACCTGTCCAGTAGTCTCTTAAACTTCACTAGTGTATCTGCCTCCACCACTGACTCAGGCAGTGCATTCCACGCACCAACCACTCTCTTGAGTAAAAAACCATCCTCTAATATCCCCCTTGAACTTCCCACCCCTTACCTTAAAGCCATGTCCTCTTGTATTGAGCAGTGGTGCCCTGAGGAAGAGGTGCTGGCTATCCACTATATCTATTCCTCTTATTATCTTGTACACCTCTATCATGTCTCCTCTCATCCTCCTTCTCTCCAAAGAGTAAAGCCCTAGCTCCGTTAATCTCTGATCATAATGTATACTTTCTAAACCAGGCAGCATCCTGGTAAATCTCCTCTGTACCCTTTCCAATGCTTCCACATCCTTCCTATAGTGAGGTGACCAGAACTGGACACAATACTCCAAGTGTGGCCTAACCAGAGTTTTATAGAGCTGCATCATTACATCGCAACTCTTAAACTCTATCCCTCGACTTATGAAAGCTAACACCCCATAAGCTTTCTTAACTACCCTATCCACCTGTGAGACAACTTTCAGGGATCTGTGGACATGTACCCCGAGATCCCTCTGCTCCTCCACACTACCAAGTATCCTGCTGTTTACTTTGTACTCTGCCTTGGAGTTTGTCCTTCCAAAGTGTACCACCTCACACTTCTCTGGGTTGAACTCCATCTGCCACTTCTCAGCCCACTTCTGCATTCTATCAATGTCTCTCTGCAATCTTTGACAATCCTCTACACTATCTACAACACCACCAAACTTTGTGTCGTCTGCAAACTTGCCAACCCACCCTTCTACCCCCACATCCAGGTCGTTAATAAAAATCACGAAAAGTAGAGGTCCCAGAACAGATCCTTGTGGGACACCACTAGTCACAATCCTCCAATCTGAATGTACTCCCTCCACCACCACCCTCTGCCTTCTGCAGGCAAGCCAATTCTGAATCCACCTGGCCAAACTTCCCTGGATCCCATGCCTTCTAACTTTCTGAATAAGCCTACCGTGTGGAACCTTGTCAAATGCCTTACTAAAATCCATATAGATCACATCCACTGCACTACCCTCATCTATATGCCTGGTCACCTCCTCAAAGAACTTTATCTGGCTTGTTAGACACGATCTGCCCTTCACAAAGCCATGCTGACTGTCCCTGATCAGACCATGATTCTCTAAATGCCCATAGATCCTATCTCTAAGAATCTTTTCTAACAGCTTTCCCATCACAGACGTAAGGCTCACTGGTCTATAATTACCCGGACTATCCCTATTACCTTTTTTGAACAAGGGGACAACATTCGCCTCCCTCCAATCCTCCAGTACCATTCCTGTGGACAACAAGGACATAAAGATCCTAGCCAGAGGCTCAGCAATCTCTTCTCTCGCCTTGTGGAGCAGCCTGGGGAATATTCCGTCAGGCCCCGGGGACTTATCTGTCCTAATGTATTTTAACAACTCCAACACCTCCTCTCCCTTAATATCAGCATGCTCCAGAACATCAACCTAACTCATATTGTCCTCACCATCATCAAGTTCCCTCTCATTGGTGAATACCGAAGAGAAGTATTCACTGAGGACCTTGCTCACTTCCACAGCCTCCAGGCACATCTTCCCACCTTTACCTCTAATCGGTTCTACCTCCACTCCTGTCATCCTTTTTTTCTTCACATAATTGAAGAATGCCTTGGGGTTTTCCTTTACCCTACTCGCCAAGGCCTGCTCATGCCCCCTTCTTGCTCTTCTCAGTCCCTTCTTAAGCTCCTTTCTTGCTTCCCTATATTCCTCAATAGACCCATCTGATCCTTGCTTCCTACTGCCTCCTCTACTGCCATGATGAGGCTAAACTCAGGTTGGAGGAGCAACACCTCATATACCGTCTAGGTAGTCTCCAGCCCCTTGGTATGAACATAGAATTCTCCAACTTCTGGTAATTCCCTCTCCCTCCCTTCCCCTATCCCTATGTCACTCTGCCCCCTCCCCCAGCTGCCTACCACCTCCCTCATGGTTCCGCCTCCTTCTATTACCCATTGTGTTTTCCCCTATTCCTTCTTCACCTTTCCTGCCTATCACCTCCCTGCTTCCCCTCCCTCACCCCTTTATCTTTCCCCTTACTGGTTTTTCACCTGGAATCTACCAGTCTTCTCCTTCCCACCCTCCCCCCACCTTCTTTATAGGGCCTCTGCCCCTTCCCTCTACAGTCCTGATGAAGGGTTCCGGCCCGAAACGTCGACCGATCTTTTCCACGGATGCTGCCCGACCTGCTGAGTTCCTCCAGCGTGTTGTGAGTGTTGCTTTGACCCCAGCATCTGCAGATTATTTTGTGTTTAAGATAATGTGGTAGCTCTATAAAACTCTGATTTGACCACACTTGGAATATCTTGTTCGGTTCTAGTTGCCTCGTTACAGGAAAGATGTAGAAGCTTTAGAGACAGTGCAGAGCAGATTCACCAGGATGCTGCCTGGATAAGAGACTTTGCCTTATAAGGACAGGCTGAGTGAGCTAAGGCTTTTCTCTTTGGATGAAAGGAGAATGAGAGATAACTTGATAGAGATATACAAATTGTTAAGAGATGTTGATTGAGTTGATAGATAGAGACATTTTCCCAGGGCAGAAATGGCTAATACCAGGGGGTATAATTTTAAGGTGATTGGAATAAAGTATATGGGGGACATCAGAGGTATTTTTCCTCCCAATAGGGAGTGGTGGGTACATGGAACATGCTGCCAGGGTGATGGTAGAGGCAGATATATTAAAGGCATTTAAGAATCTCTTAGAAAGGCACATGGATAGAATATTGGAGGACTATGTAGGAGGGAAGGGTATGATTTCCCTTAGGGTCAGTTAAAAGTTTGGCACAACGTTGTGAGCCGAAGGGCCTGTAATGTGCTCTATGCTTTAATCCACCCTGAGTTGGTGGACATCTCTACTGCAGCCTGCTGCTGATTTTGCAGTCAGAATGTTACTTCTCGTTCCCAACATCATGGGCATGCCACTCCATGGGGCTGAGAGGGAATAATGAAGAGCGATCAGTGACAGCTACTTGATGACCACATTGACAGGTTATAAATTTTCCCACAATAAAATTTTAAACCAGTTTACCACCAGACTTGCTGGAATTTCTATTTCAAGCAGAAGCTATTCTATTTTTGGCTTTAGAGAAGGGGAATAAAATCTGCAGTGGATCTCAATAGCTCTGCCTCGTGACAATGTGTTGGCAGCAAAAAAATGGACAAGTAGTCACTAAATGTTTTCAATTTCAGGGTAGGAACAAACATGATTGTTCAGCTCCCAGTGAGTTTAACCATATACTGTGGTGGCACAAGCTTGATTAAGCTGGCAAATTGCCAAGCTCAGTCATAAATCAAGAATGTAGTAATAATAAATTGTTTATAGAGGAACTTTTCATACAAACAGTTTTGTTCAAAGTGCTTTATAATCCAATAAAGTGTAAACACGAAGATAAAAAAAAATAAAAACATGAAAATAAAAGACAATAAGATGTTGGTTAAAAGCAAGGTTAAATAAATAGGTTTTGAGCAGGTGTTTAAAAGCGTCATCTAAGTGCATTGCTTATAGTTTTAGCTATTAAATTCCACAGTTTAGGAATAGAGTTCAAAAAAGCAGAGTTGACAATTCTGATAGAGACTGCTTAGATTTAAGAGACCAGCTGAAGAAGACCTGAGAGCTTGAGCAAGGTTATAAAAAGAAAGTGATTCTGTGATGTACTTCAGTCCCAGAACACCGAGAGCTTTAAAAATGAAATTTAAAATCAATTCTAAAAGCTTGTCAGGGCTTTGCCAGAGTCAGCCAGCAATGGTGATGCCTGGTTACAATCTTGCTATTTAAAGGTTGCCCTCTCACGCCCAGCACAGAGATCCAAATGTGGTTAAAACAGCAAATTATGCTAATACTGAAAGAAATTTTATAATCTTCAAGCTAAGGTATTTTTTAAGATCTTTAAAGAGACCTTTAACAATTTAAAGTTCTTTAAAGATTAGTTTCCTTTGTCACATGTACACCAAAACAGTGAAATGCACCATTTGAGCCAACGACCAACAGCCTGAGAATGTGCTGGGGGCAGCCCACGAGTGTCATCATGCTTCCAGCACCAACAGGGCATACCCACAACTCACTAAACCTAACCCATGCGACTTTGGAATGTGGGAGGAAACCAGAGCACCTGGAGGAAACTCGTGAGTTATTCATGGAGAGAATGTACAAACTTGTTACGGAGAACTGTGGAAAATGAACCCTGATAACTGGCAACGTAAAGCTTTACACTAGCTGCTATAATTATAGTAAACTGCCTCTCGTCTTTGAAAGATATCAAAGCCTTGTGCAAGGACTGAGGATTTCTGACATGTGAAAACTACAGAAGTTGAGATAGTTCTCCTGTCTGATAGACTAAGAAACTGTTTACACAAGCATAGCAGGCAGTAATCACAGAACACATAATTAGAATAATTAGCAAGAATGCCATGGGATGATAAGTATTTTACACAGTGAGTTAATATAAGCTGGGGGAAAAAAGAAGGTGCAGAGCCAGTTGTAAGCATAGTACAATAGAGCACAGGAACAGGCCCTTCAGCCCACAGTGCCTGTGCTGACTGATTCCAATTTTAATGAATCCCATCTGTCTGCACATGGTCCATACCCCTCCCTTTCCCCTCTATTCTAATTTCTCTAGAAATGCCTCCTAAACCTTCATACAATTCCAGTTCACTCTACAAGGCAAAATATTGCAGGACTATGGAGACAGAGACCAGGGTGTGTGATGCATTGGATTGTTTTGATTCAGGTAAGTCAGAAGTGCTGCATGGCTATGACCTCAGTGACCATTCTCCATTTGGATAGAGAGCTCGAGTTGGCCCAACATGGGCTGAGGGGCCTGTACTGTGCTGTAATGTTCTATTAAACCTCAACATCAAAAGGTGCAAGGAAGGAGTAAGACTTTGCCCTGTGTACAAGGAAAGATGTCAACACTGTTTTTGCTTTATTTCAGTGGAACTGTTGAGAAATTAATTTGTATTTTAAAATCTGTGACCTAAAGGTAGCTCTGGAACAAATGCTGGCAAATTTTCTGATGTCTTCAGTTTCAGCACATTCCAACTCTACCACCTCAAATCATGTTTATTGTGCGTTGAATCACTGTTTCACAGAATATCACCCTAACATACTATATATCTTCTAAAAACCTTAAGAAAATATTTATTTATTTAGACATAAGCGAGGAGTAGGCCCTTTAAGCCACACTGCCCAAGCAAACCCAAAGCCGTGATTAACCCTAACCTAATCACAGGACAATTTACAATGCCAATTAACATCCAACTAATTGAAGAATTTTTTTCCCATTTTTCAATCAGTACAGTGATCTTAAGTTCTCTTTCCCAATCAGTTTTAATTTTATTAGATACATCAGGACATAAATTCATAATTATATTATAAATAATTGCTACAACACCTTTCTGAAAAAGATCTAAATCTAAAATTTTTTCCAAAATATCCATTGGATATAAATGTGGAAAATTAGGAGAAACAGTTATTAAAAAGTTTCTAACCTGTAGATATCTAAAAAAGTGAGATCTAGGCAAATTATATTTATTAGGTAGTCGTTTGAAGGGCATAAAACAATTATCCAAAAATAAATCACGAAATCGTACTATACTTTTGATTTTCCAATCTAAATAATATTGATCCATAGTGGAAGGTTCAATTAATTAACTCATCCTCTATATGTGCTAAATATGCATTGATACAGTTTAAAGTAATGCACAGGGCTCATATGTCCAAAGATAAATTATTTTGTTATTACTCTTATATAAATCCTATATATGATAGATGTCATTCCAAGATAGCTTCTTTAACTTACATGTTTTGGTCATGTCCTTTGTTGAAAAAATATTGGAAAGATATTTTTGATATTATTTCAATGGTTTTGAATATAGACTTACAACTTCACCCAATTACTGCTATTTTTGGGTTACCAATGATAGAATCAAATCATTTAACCTCTTCAGCTCGTCGGATGATTGTATTTCTTACTTTAATGGCTAGAAGATCCATTTTGCTGAATTGGAACGAGATTAATCCTCCCACCACATTTCATTGGTTTTCTCAAACTATGCTGTGTTTAAATTTGGAAAAAATTAGAAGTGTTGTTTATGACCCTCTATTAAATTCGAAAAGACTTGGAGGCCATTTATTCAACATTTTCATATGACATAATTTGACCTTTTCCAAACTTACTTATTTCTTTGTAATATTGGTTGAGACAGAGTCGTCGACATTAAGATTTTCTCTTCTCTTTTTTTTAAGATGTTATAAAACAGCCCATGTCTTTTTTTTTTCTTTAGTTGATTAATTCTGTTTAGATTAGTTTTTTTTGGGGGGGTTATAATTTTTTTTTCCTTTTTCATGATTTTTTTTAGATATCTTTCTTTGTTTTATATTGTTCATTTGTATCCTATATGATTGGGAGTTTTATCATTTAAGTGTTAACTGGCTTTATAATCACTTATGCTAATTATAACAATGTATTCCCAATAACTTTGTACCATTACCATGTTATGTTTATTTTTATGGAACTAATAAAAAGATTGAAAAAGAACAATTAACCTATCCAGTATTTATTTAGACTATGGGAGGAAACCAGAGCACCCAAGGAAAACCCACTCATTCCGCGGGGAGGATGTACAGAAATTCCTTACAAAATGACACCGGAATTGAACTCAAAACTCCGGAACGCCCTGAGTGATAATAGCACTGTGGTAACCGCTATGCTACTGTGGTGCTGATTAGAACAGTAGAATTAAAGCAAGAGGAACAGACCTGTAACGAGTTGCTGTCTCTGTCTCAATTTCTTCCAGGTGGAATTCAGCCCAAGGATCAGGCATGTGCTTGGCTTTTTCAAATGCATGCTTCCAAGCTTCCTGCACAACAGAAGGAACAGCTCATTTCCTTTCAAAGTACTGGTGCCAACACTGAATTTTATTACAAAATGTATTCTGCATAGGGCGCTGTGTTTTTTTGTAGTTGTAAACCAGTCAGGGGTCCATATCAGAACCAGGAGCCAAAGTCCAATCACAATTCAATGCTGGAAGTGGAGTGAACATTCACGAATATCCATAACCAAATATTTACAATGTATACAATGCAAGGGAGAAAAAAAAATCTGATTTCAAGTCCAAAATATGAACACTAATCCAAGCAAAAGCTTCAATCAGTGCTCAAGATCCGGTCTCAGTGCGATTTGAGAAGATTAACAAATGCACGCTATTTTAACCCGCTTAGGTTCAGAAATTACCTTACAGAGGACGATGGGAAACTAGCTTTGCAGAGGCTGACCTTCGAGCTTCTTGTTTCAGGCCACTTTAATTCTCAATCCTGCTCCTACTCAATCTGTCTGTGAGCTCCTTCACTGCCATAACGTGGCCCAACGTAAACTAGAACAATAATACCTCATCTTCCCTCTGGGCACCTGCAACTTTCCGTAATGAAGAATGAATTTTCCAACGTTATCTCCATGAGCACACTTGGAGTGGGTATACTGCATTTCTCATCATTGCTTAGATATTAATTAGCAATGAAAATAAGTCCATTTCCTTTCGTACTATTCACCTTTCGATCAAAGTTCATAGAAAACTTATTTTCAAAGTACTATATATGACACTCTATACTACCCTGAAATTTACTTTCTTGTAGGCATTCACAGTAAAACAAAGAAATATTTTAGAATCAATGAAGAACTACAAAGACCGGCAATCAACATGCAAAAGACGGCAAACAGTGCAAATACACAATAAGTATACAATATTGAGAACATGAGTTGTAGAGTCCTTCAAAGAGATTGTCCAATCAGTTCGGGATTGAGATGAGTGAAGTTATCCACACTGGTTCAGGAGACCAATGGATACTTCATAATACATTCATTCACTTGACAAGTCAAATCTGACAATGCCCATTTCAACTCCTTTACAATGCAGGTGCTGAAGAATTTCAACAGCATGTTGCCCTTCAAAAGCCTGGTTCACTGAGGGCAGTCAGGAAGCTTCCACAACCTTGCTTTCATGCAATGTTCAAGCACTTGCATCAGATGCAATACTTGCTTTCACATGCTTGAGTGCACAAGCAGCCCTGACCAAAATAACTGATCATTAGTGCTATTGCTTCGTAACAGCACCTGCTATAAGATTGAGGTTCAATTCCCACCACAGTCTGTCAGGAGCTTGCTCGTTTTCCCCATGACCATGTGGGTTTCCTCAGGTGCTCCAGTTTCCTCCCAAATTAGGGTTACTTTCTGAGTTCCGCAGGGATCGCTCCCATGCAACTCCCATGTCCAGTCATCCATACCCACTAATCTTCCTCCTGGCACTTATCCTTGCAAACAGAACAAGTGCTACACCTGCCCCTACACCTCCTCCCTCACTACCATTCAGGTCCCAACCAGTCCTTCCAGGTGAGGTGACACTTCACCTCTGAGTCTGCTGGGATCATTTATTGTATCTGGTGCCCCCAGTGTGGCTTCTTGTATATCAGTGAGACCCTACGTAGACTGGTAGACCACTTTGCTGAGCACCAACACTCCGTCCGCCAGAAAAAGCGGGATCTCTCAGTGGTCACCCATTTTGATTCCACTTCCCATTCCCATATGTCCATCTATGGCCTCCTCTACCATCGCGAGGAGGCCACAGTCAGATTGGAGGAGCAATATCTTATAGTCCGTCTGGGTAGCCTCCAACTGCCTTCCTCTGGTGCTCCTTCCTTTTTTTCTTTCTTCCATGGCCTTCTGTCTTCTCCTATTGGATTCCCCTTTCTCCAGCCCTCAGTTCTTTATTCATCCCTCCCTCCTCCCAGTTTCACTGATCACTGTGTATTGCTTCCACCCCTCCCCCCACCTTCTAATCTGACTCCTCATCTCTTTTTTCCCCTCTAGTCCTGCTGAAGGATCTCAGCCCGAAACGTCGATTGTACTCTTTTCCATAGACACTGCCTGGCCTGCTGAGTTCCTCCAGCATTTTGTGTGCATTGCTTGGATTTCCAGCATCTGTGGATTTTCTCTTGTTTCTGTTAGGGTTACGATCAGTAAATCGTAAGCATGCAACACTGGCATGGAAGCATGGCGACATTGTAGGCTGCCCACAGCACATCCTTGATGCAAATGGCACATTTCACTGTATTTTTATCTTTAAATATAGAAGCCATGAAACAAACTTTGACATAGATCTTCACGATAACTACTGCCAACATACAGTGCCCAGTTCACCAACTCTTGTAGTTGGAATTTTTGTCATCTGTAGAATTTATTTTTGCATCTGAAATATTGATTTATTTGTGGATAAATGGTATGGTCAACACAGACAAGACAATAATATTTATTCTGGATCACTCCTTCCAGCGAGTGGATTCAGAGTGTTCGTCAGGTCAGCTGACAATTATCACTATGTTGTTTTTGGATAGGATTTCCCTCCAAAGTCATTAGGTAAGCACTTGAATGACAACAAGAGAATACTATTGTTTTGGGATTGCTGTTGTTCCTACCTGCACATTGTGGCACACTGGGCGCAACTTCGCCATTTCTTTAGCATTTTTGTCTGTTTTTTAAGAGGCCAAGTTGCTAGCTTGACATTCAACCCAACACGGATGGAAATGTGCAAGGGCGCCCGCCGGATTTGAACTTAGGACCACACTTTTTGGGATAATAGATTTATATTCATCTCTGTCAAGTGGCAAATTAAGATTCTACAAAACCACTTTTTTTTTTAATTTGAAGAAAGAGATAATCAACTTTCAGTGCAACTTGGTGTCTTCTGCTCAGTTTATCTTCTGTGAAGAAATAAATAGCCAATCTCAAAAAGTAAAAATTAAATTTGAATCACATTCTTTGAAAAATTTGAGTGGACCTTAGATTGGAAAATGTGATCTGAAAAATTCAGTTGACTGTTTATTCATTTCCATAGATGCTGCCTGACCTGCTGAGTTCCTCTCGCATTTTGTATGAGTTGATTCAGTTGGAAACTGTATGCAGTTTGTGGTTGAATTAGCAGAAGTTGAGATAAGCCAGAAAGGTTGCTGGGAAATGCTTGAAGGATACTGTTAGTTTATTTTTAATCTAAAATAAGATTTTTCTGAGAAAATAGTCCAAAGAAACTGATTGCAACATGGAACAGATAAAAGTAAAAGGCAGCAGAGATAATAGGTGTGGCTGCCTCTAATACAACACAACGCAAACTTATTCAAAATTACAACTCTAAAGCACATTCACAACCTCAGATGTACCTTGAACAAATCTCATGTGACAAGATGAACTGTTGACCTCAATCTACCACATTATGTTCTTGTTCCTTATTATCTATCTGCACTGCAACACTTTATTCTGCATTCTGTTATTGTTCTCCCTTCTACCACCTCAACGTACTAAGTAATGATTTGATCTGCATGAACAGCAAGACAAACTTACATTGTATCTCAGTACATGTTGATATTGAGAAACCTATTCCAATGCCAATGAGCTGTACAGACAATACAGCACTTTGCCTCTGTAGTTACTGCTGTAGTGCAGAAAACACCGGTGACAGTTGCTATAACAACCTGCTGAGGGATAATTATTGGTCAGAAGACCAGGACTTCTACTGTATGTCTAAGAAGCCAGGAGAGATCTTGGTTTTACATGCCTTCTGCAAGATCCTCAACTTGTCCAGAGGTTGGAAGGCCAACGTCTGCGAGTCCACAGCCAAGGAATGGAGGCCGAGAGGCCTGTGTGCGTGTGTGAGCGAGAGGGAGGGAAAGGGGCTTGTTCTGCTCAACATTATGGACATGCTATGCTGGCACTGGAATGCGTGGCGACATTCACTGGCTCGCACCAGCACATCCTGGTAGCTAATGCAAACGATGCATTTAGCTGTATGCTTTGATGTACATGTGATAACTAAATAATTCTGAAATCTGAATCTACAAGACTTCACTATTAGACACAAATCCTTCCCTCGGTGCTGCACCGGATGTTGGCCTACATTACTGCCACAGTTCCACAACACTGCCGAAGAAAGCGGTGTCACAGGTAGACAGGTTAGTCATGGCTAAGATCAACTCCTGCCTAAGCAAGGACCTGGACCCACTGCAATTTTCTATCATCACAATAGTCTACAGCGGATGCAATCTCACTGGCTCTCCACTTGGCCTTGGATAATCTGGACAACAGTAATAATCAGGTCAGGCTGCTGTTTATTGACTACAGCTCAGCATTCAACACAACCATTCCTACAGTTCTAATCGACAAGCTCCAAAACCCGAGCCTCTATGCCTCCCCCTGCAAATGGATCCTTGACTTCCTCACTGGGAGACCATAGTCTGTGTACGTCAGAATAACACTTCCATCTCACTGACAATAAACACTGGCATGCTAGCCCATTGATCTACTCTCTCTACACCCATGACTGTGTGGCTAGGCACAGATCAAACACCATCTATAAATTTGCAATGACACAATTGTTGGCGAATTTCAAATGGTGACACGGAGCATACAGGAGTGAAAAACATCATCTGGTTGAATGGCGTTGCAGCAATAACCTTGCATTCAATGTCAGTAAGAACAAGGAATTGATGGTGGAATTCTGGAACAAAGTATCCAGGGAACACACACCGTCCTCATCAAGGGATCAGAAGTGGTAAAGGTGAGCAGTTTCAGGCTCCTGGGTGTTAACATCTCAAGGGTCTTTCCTGGGCCCAGCAGATAGATACAATTATAAAGAAGGCACAACAGCGGCTATATTTCATTAGATTAGATTATGAAGATACGTAGTCCTCTTTTATTGTCATTTAGTAACGCATGCATTAAGAGATGATACAATATTTCATCCGGTGTGATATCACAAAACACAGGACAGACCAAGACTGAAAACTAACAAAACCACATAATTATTACATATAGTTACAACAGTGTAACAATACCATAACTTGATGAAGAACAGTCCATGAGCGCAATAAAAAGTTCAAAGTCTCTCAAATGTCCCACATCTCACGCAGACGGGAGAAGGAAGGAAAACTCTCCCTGCCATGCCCGACCACAGTCCGACTCTGAGTCATCCGAAAGCTTCGAGCCTCCGATCAGCTCTCCAACACCAAGTACCGAGCACCATCTCTATCCGAATGATTCCACTTCAAACTCGGTCGCCAACAGCAGGCAAAGCCAGGGATTTTGAGACCTTCCCTCCGGAAGATTCTCGATCGTGCAGTAACAACAGCAGCTAACTTGCGTTTCAGAAATTTCTCCAGATGTTCCTCTGTGCTTTCACGTCTGTCTCCATCAAATCAGAATTGTCCACGGCCCCTATTTAACGGATACGATATCATTTTCACCGGAGGGCTGCGCACGCGCAGCACGCTGCTATCTCTTCCTCCCGCCTTTAGGAGTCTGAGATGACTTGATATGCCACCAAGCTCTCGTAAATTTCTACAGATGTACTACGGAGAGCATTCTAACTGTTGCATCACCATCTGGCATGCACAGCATTGGGAAAAGCTGCAGAGGGTTGTAAACTCAGCCAGCTCCATCATGGGCACTGGCCTCCCCAGCATCCTGGTCACCCTCAAAAGGCGATGCCTCAAAAAGATGGCATCCAGCACCCAGGACATGCCCTCTTCTCATTACAATCATAAAAGAGGTGGTAGAGGAGCCTGAAGACACACACTTAATGTTTCAAGAACAGCTTCTTCACCTCTATCATGTGATTTCTGAATGGACAATGATCCTACGAACACAACTTCACTATTTTTCCTCTCCTTTTGCACTACTTTAATGTTCTATTTTTACATATACTTATTTTAACTTGTAGTTTTTATTATCTATTGCACTGTACTGCTGCCACAAAACAACAAATTTCACAACATATGCCAGTGATAATAAACCTGATTCTGAATTGGTCATAAAGAGAACTTTGGCCACAATGACCTTCATGAATCAGGAGTTGAGGTGTTATATTGACCAAGCTCAAGAGTACTGTGTGCAGTTCTGGTCAACTCCCTGCAGGAAAGATATCAATAAGATTGAAAGAGAACAGAGAAAATTTACCACAATGTTGCCAGAACTTGAGGACTAGACTTATAGGGAAAGACTGAGTAGGTTAGAACTTAATTCCCTGCAACATGGGAAAATGAGGGGCGGTTTGATAGAGGTGTACAAAATTATGAGTATAGATAGGGTTAAGGCTTTTTCCACTTAGGTAGGGTGAGACTAGATCTAAAGGCCATAGGTTAAGGGAGAAGGATGAAATATTTAAGGAGGAACTTCTTCACTCAGAGGGTGTTGCAAGTGTGGAGGTGGAACGAGCTGCCAGCACAAGTGGTGGATGTGGGTTCAATTTCAACATTTAAGAAAAGCTTGGATAGGTACATGGATGGGAAGTGAATGGAGGGCTGTGGTCCAGGTGCAGGTCAATGAGACCGTGCAGAATACGAGTTCAGCACAGACAAAATGAGACTAAATATGATTCTATAATGAGCAAGACGGGAGAAGGCGTCTGACATCAAAAATCAGGAGGACCAGAAACCTACAATGAAAAGGCTGACGTGACTGATTAATTTCTAAATGTAATCCTGTGGTATCCTCTCTGGTGCCACATTAGCCCTACCTACATTGGCAAATTGGTTTATTATTGTCACATATACCAAGGTACAGTGAAAAACTTATCTCGTATACTGCCCATACAGATGATTTCATGGAAGTGCATTGAGGTAGTACAACGGAAAGCAAAAACAGAATGCAGAATAAAGTGTTTCAGATAAAGAGACAAAAAGTTGCAAGGCCATAACAAGGGTCAAGAGACCAAAAAGCTACTGGAGGAAAGAGAGAGGAAGTGGCATTAGAGCAGAAGATGGTAAAGAACAGGCAGAAGTACTCAATGCAGCTTTGAGCTTCAGGCCATTAAGGTCATTACTTTGCTGTCAAGAGTGCGGGCAATCAGGAAACGGAAAATAAACAGTTGCTTCAGAGGAAGTCTTCACTGAGTTTGTTGGCCTCGACTTGAATCTATCCTCTGACCACCTCCTCCTCAAACCATCTCAGCCACGGTTTTAGTTTCTGCACTTCTTGTGTGTACACGCACGCACACACACGCACACACACGCTGTGGCCAAGAGGTCAGTCCTCATCCCTGTAGGTCTGCAGAAGGAAATGAGTTCACAGCAGATGACAACGCAGACTGGTGTTCTGGCTTTCTAGCTGGAGATTTGGTAAGTAAATGTTGCTACAGCCACACAGTCAGCAGGACTGTGTGCAAGTCTGTGGAGGCAGGGCTCAGCTCCTGACTCACTCATTCAGCTCAGCTCATTCAGCTGAGATCACTGACCCTATGATCCTACCTCCGACAGTGAGCAGCTTCTCTACCAGACATTGTGTTAAATGTGGCTCCACAGCACAAATAATAAAACTCCCAATAACCTGCCAACCAACCATTCAGAAGTCCTAATGGTTCAGCATTTGGCTCACCATGCATGCAATTAACCAGAACCCCAGCTCCCAAACTTGTTTTGACTACCTTCTATCTATGTTAATAACTAGAGTGATAGCTCTGGTCACCTAACTACAGGAAAGATAGCAGTAAGTTTCGAAGAGTGCAGTAAAAATTTACAAGGATATTGTTGGTACTTGAGGACCTGAACTGAATAAATTAAGACTTCAGTCCCTAGAATGCAAGCCAATGAGGGAGATCTTACAGAGATACACAGGCATTTTCTCTTCAGGTCCCTGTTATGTCCTGTGAATACAGTTATTTGTTCCGTGCTGCGGACTCCTGGTACACTGTATCAATGGAACCGTCTCAGTACATCCGTCACCAATACTGACGCACTGTTTATATCTCTGTCATGTTCAACTTACGTCTCTGACCTCTGACTACAGCTAACACACAGTGAAACCAGTGGCTCCCACTTATCTGAAACACCAAAACTAAACAGAACCACACCTCTGACTCTGAAGATATTTAACAATTACCATCACTATCACAATTCTTTTCAAACTGACACAGCAAGAAATTGGGAAATGAGTTAAAAGGGGCAGATTCCAAACCCCAGAGCTGGCAACAACAAAAAAAAACTAATATACCTCATTTAATATTAGCAACAGATTCCAAGACTTACACCAGAGCATTTTCAAATCAAACATACGTCAAAATATAAACTGACAATAGGACAATTAAGAGACTCGTTAAGCGAGTTTAAGAGGCATCTTAAAGCTGGTGTGGAGACAAGAGGAGGATGAAACTGTGGAGAGAGGTTAGATGGGAGACAGGAAAGAGATCAGCAGTGCTGGGATCCAGGAGAAAGATGAAAATTAAAGAAGACAAACTCAAAATGGAAGAAGAATTAACGGTCATGCAGGTTATGCAAGACTTGAACGAGGGGTTATAGGTTAAGGGTTAAAGGTGAAATATTTAAGGGACACCTGCGGCAGAACTTCTTCACTCAGAGGATGGTGAGAGTGTGGAATGAACTGCCAGTGGATGTGGGCTCAATTGTTCCAACGAAGACAAGTTTGGTTAAGTACATGGATGGGAGGGGTATGGAGGGATATGGTCCAGGTGCAGATCATTGGGACTAGGCAGAAGATCAGGTAGGCATGGATTAGATGGCCTTTTTCTGTGCTGCGTGGTGCTCTAGAACATCAATAAAGTGAATTTATAAGGGCTTTGAGGTATTAATTGGAAATAAGACCTTTTAGCCCTGAACATTCAGCGTCGAGCACGCTGGATTATCACTGATAGAGTTTTATTGGACTACTGTTTTGCCCGGTTCAAGGACAGCTTCTACCCAGCTGTTACAAGATGATTGAACAGTTCACTAGTACAATAAGACAGACTCAAACTCATTATGGCCTTGCATCTTATTGTGTCTGCAGTGCACTTTCCCTGTAATTTGCACTTCATTCTGCTTTCTGTTCCTATTTAAATTTGTACTACCTCTATGCAGTGGTAAGGTGAACTGATCTGAGAGACAGGATTAGAATCTAAGACTAGCTTTATTTGTCACATGTGCATCAAAACATACGTGAAATGCACTGTTCGCATCAATGACCAACACCGTCTGAGGATGTACTGGGGGCAGCATCCAAGTGTTAGCATGCTTCCAGCACCAACATAGCTTGCCCACAACTTACTAACCTGTAGGTCTTTGGACTGTGGAAGGAAACTGGAGCACCTGGAGGAAACCCAAGCAGTCATGGGGAGAATGTAGAAACTCCTTATAGACAGTGGCAGGAAATGAACCTGGGTCACCAGCCCTGTAAAGTGTTACAGTAACCGCTGTATAGTTTTTCACTGTACCTTGGTACATGTGACAATCATAAACCAATTTACCATTGTAGGCTGGGCAAATCTGGCACCACAGGGTTGCAACAAAGGATTACGTTGCAATATAAATAGGTCACTAGACACCCCCCCAGGCAATTAAAAGCTGTTAAACACAGATATATAATGCAATTTCTAATACATTGCATTCAAAACACATTATTATTAGACTAAGTGGAATTGAAATTCTGTCCTTGTGTTTGACAGTGTCAGAATGACACCATACATCCTGCTCTCACACATCAACATCAGCTCAAAGTTGCTTTTTAAGAAGAAGGAAGCGATTGTAAACAATCTACTTTTGCTCTTATGGCCCACTTCAGATCACTAAGATTTGTATGCTGTCCAACTTCACCAGCAAAAGCCTTTTGTCTGGATGCATCACAGCTTGGCACGGCAAATGCTCTGCCTGAGAGCTCAAGAAACTACAAATTTGTGGACACAGCCCAGTACATCAGAGGAACCAGCCTTCCTGCCATCTACTCTGTCTACACTTCTCACTGCCTTTGTAAAGCAGACAGTATGATCAGACTCCATCCACCCCAGGCATTCTTTCTTCTTCCCCCTCTCATCGGGCAGAAAGATACAAAAGTCTGGAAGCACATACCACAAGGCTCCAGGACAGCTTCTAACCCACTACTGAATGGACCTCTTGTTTAATAAGATGGACTTGTACTCACAATCTACCTCATTATGACCTTGTGCTTCAAAACTAGCCTGCACTGCACTTTTAATCCTTTTGCATTGTTAATGTTTTACCTTGTTCTACCTCAAGACATTGTGTAATGATTTAATCTGTATGGACAGTATGCAAGACAAGATCCTTATGGTATCTTGATACAAGTGACAATAATACACCTATTCCAACACCAAATGATCCATAGACACTGGTGTACCAGGAGACCCTGCAACAAGCAGCACCCACACAATAGTTCAATAATTCTATTTAGTATCAGAGAATGTATATAATATACAACCTGAAATTCTTACTCTCCACAGACATCCTCAAAACAGAAGAAATCCCCCAAAGAATATATGACAGAAATAAAAATGCAAGCCCCCAAAGCCCCCTGCCCATCCCACGCATTAGTATCCAACTTTTACTCACAATTAAGTGGAGGGAATTCGCAAATTGGTTTTATTATTGTTACATGCATTGAGATACAAAGAAAAATATGCCTTGCACACTGACCAAAGGGATCAAGTTATTAAGATAAGACAGTAACAGAATGCAGAATAAAGTATTACAGTTACAGCAAAAGTGCAGTGCAGGCAGACAATAAGGGTCAAGATCCACTGTTCAATAGTCTTATAACAGTGGGGAGTGAGGTTGAAGCTGTCCTTGATCCCGGTGGTACATGCTTTTGAATCTTTTCTGCTCGATGGGGGGGGGGAGAACAGAATGCTCTTCTATGGAATGCTCCTTATTGGAAAGATTCAATTAAATGTAATACTAGTGCCTGTAATAACTCCGCCAGGGACACCCCCAAGCCCACTACGAAAGGAGGAGGGTTGGGCATGGAGTTAGCAGCCCTAACCTGTAAAAGCCCGGAGCTACAGAAAACCCAACAAAAGCTCCAAAGACCTAATTCCTGGGAGAGCAAGGTTCTTCGGCTAGAAGACATATGAAGTCGTGTGGTAAGAGCTGAAGCTACAAGGCCTATCAACCTTCTATTGGCCCAGGACAGCCTATGCCCCAGATGGGGTGATGGGCTTAAGAAGTGCCTGTAATGCTCTGTCAATATGTTTTGGTTTTCAATAGTAAAACCAGTTATTTGTTCAATGCTGTGGTCTCCTGGTATGCTGTGTCAATGGCACCGTCTCAGACAGGGTACAGTACATTCCTCAAACCAACACTGACACACTGTTTATATCTCCAGCATGTTCAACTCACATCTCTGACCTCTGACTGTACTTTGACTAGAACTAACGTAGAGTGAAACCAGGAGCTCCTGCTTATCTAAAATACCAAAACTATCCTCTGACTCCGAGGATATTTAACATTTGCCATCACTATCATAATTCTTTTCAAACTGACACAGGAAGGAATTGGGAAATGAGTTAAAAGGGGCAGATTCCAAACCCCAGAGATGGCAACAACAAAAAACTGTATTAATATACCTCATTTAACAGTAGCAACAGATTCCAAGACTTACATTAGAGTATTTTCAAATCAAACATACACCAAGATACAAAGTGACATTAGGACAATTAAGAGACTCGTTAACCGAGTTTAAGAGGCATCTTAAAACTGCTGTGGAGAAAAGAGGAGGATGAGACTGTGGAGAGAGGTTAGACGGGAGCGAGGAAGAGATCAGCAGTGCTGGGGATCCAGGAGGAAGAGATGAATTCTGGTTCAAACACAAGATGGAAGGATGATTAACAATGACATGCAAGAAAGTATACAAGCTAATCAGGGACAAGATGGTTACAGAGTAGAAAACACAATGAAATGATTGCATATATTCGACCTACCCGACCTCGGTCAGTTAATGAGCCAAACTTAGGACTGGTCTCGTGATTCTGAAGGATACAAGATAATTTGAAAAATACAAAAATGAAAATTTTATTTTAAACAAAACTTTGCCTGTTAGCGTTATCTGTGGCACAGTTACATAATCTGTTTCTAATTATGGAAAAAAGTCCCTGTATATATTTTTGATTTACCTGGCCAATATTAACAGAAGTTTAATTTAATTTTCTCCACGAAATGACACAAGACACCAATAGTTTTCTGAAAGTTTAATACAGCATACTGATTTGGTCAAATTATTTCTCAGATTGCATATTGGCTAATTAGTAAAGTAATAATTAAATGTCAAAGCAAAAACAAAGTACTGGCAACACGCTGATCCACGGACAGAGAAACACATAACACATGTAAAAAGCTGGAGGAACTCAGTAGGTCAGGTAGCATCTATGGCGAGGTAAAACAGCCAACATTTCAGGACAAGACCTCCATGTTCCTCTGGATTTTCAGCCCTTGTGTTTATGAGAAACAGAGTTAATGCTTCAGTTCATAACCAGAAGAATCTGGTATCTCAGGGTAGAATAAAGTGACATATATGTACTTAGAAAATAAATTTATTTTGAACCATGAATCATTCACTGAAATATTAACCCTGTTGCTCTTTCTTCCCAAATGCTGCCTGACCTGCTGAGTTTTTCCAGCATTTTATTTTTGTTTTTACTGTTGGTTTACAGCATCTGTAGGTTTTTAACCACAAGATATACCACATTTACCACAAAATACACCACTTTTAACTCTGCTTTAAATTTGAACACCATATGAGTACTTTTATTTTTTCCGTCTCACTCCTTGGAATATTTTTGGCATGCTTGTAGATTCTAATGCTGGTTAATCCCTTTCTGCTCTGCTGACAAAGAAAGAAAATGACTAAAAACTGATTAGTTTAGCAGCAAACCTCCCCAAAATTGTTTTACATGAAATACACATCCTTCTGCTCTACTCTCAGAATAAACAAACTGCTCTACAAGCATTTGGATTGAAATTTGCTGTGGGACGAGGAGGAAAAATTTGCATTAAAAAGACCATAAAACATAGGAGCAGAATTGGGCCATTCAGCCCATCGAGTCTACTTCATCAATCCATCATGGCTGATTTATTATCCCTCTCAACACCATTCTGCTTTCTCCCCAAAACCATTGACGCTCTTGCTAATCAAGAACCTATCGACCTCTGTTTTAAATATACACAATGACTTGGCCTCTACAGCCGTCTGTGGCAATGAATTCCAGAGATTCACTTCCCTCTGAGTATAGAAATTCCTATCTCTGTTATAAAGGGATGTTCTTGTAGATATGCATGAAAATTCACCAAGTAGCGAAACTGTTAAACAGTCATGAGAGACAGCAGATGCTGGAATCTGGAGTAACAGACTCCTGAAGGAACTCAGCGAGTCAGGCAGCGTCCTTAGAGGCAAAGGGCTGGTTGACATTTTGGGTTGAGATCCAACATCAGCAATTTCTACTGACAAGTGAAAGGGTTAATGTCTGAGGAGCATTTGTTGGCTCATGAGCTCCACCTGCTAGAGGCTCGAAGAATGGGGGAGGGGGGAAATCTCATTGAACCCTATTGAATATTGAAAAGCCTCGAAAGAGTGGACACGGAGAGGATATTTCCTATAGTGGGGGGAGTCTAGGACCAGAATAAAAGGACATTCCTTTAGAACAGAGATAAGGAGGATTTTTTTTTAGCCAGAAGGTGGTAATTCTGTGAAATTCATTGCCACAGACAGCTGTGGAAGCCAAATCACTGTGTACATTTAAAGCAGAGGTTGATAAGTTCTTGATTAGTAAGGGTGTCAAAGTTATGGGGAGATGGCAGGAGAATGGCATTGGGAGGGATAATAAATCAGCCATGATTGAATGGCGAAGACTTGATGGGCCAAATGGCCTAATTCTGCTCTCATATATTATGGTCTCATTGCATACCATGGTCACATCAGGTGACTTCAAAGCACTTTACAGACAATGGTGTCCCCTTTCTTTAAAAGAAAGTGCAGTCACTGCTGCAGTACAGTTCAGCACACTTCTGCAAATTTTTGGGAGATAAATGACAAGATTATCTGTTTCTGTAATGTTGAGGAGGGAAAAATATTGACTCTAGGACACCTCCTCTCTTCTCCAAAATATCACTATGGAATCTTTTACATCAACTGGCAAAAGACTCCTCTCAGTAGAAATACGGCACTTTCCACTCTATATGTCCTATCTCAATGAACAACCACCTTGCACTCAAGGCACCATCTAGGACATGCCCTCTTCTCATTACAGCCATCAGGGAGATGTTACTGGAGCCTAAAGACCCACACTCAATGCTTTAGGAACAGCTTCTTCCCTTCCACTGTCAGATTTATGAATGGTCCATGAACACCACCACCACTATTTTGTTCTCTTCTAACATTTATTTATTTATTATTCTAACTTTCTTTTTAAAAGGTGCTTTGCACTGAATTGCTGCTGTAAAACAAATTTCACAAACATACTGTACATCAGTGATAAGAAACCTGATTCTGACCATCAGAATGCATTTACATGCTGGAGTTTCTGGTGTGGGACTTGACCCTTGAACTGACAGGATGTGACTAATGACGTCACACATCACTCACACAAAATGCAAATCTTTGTTAAAGAAAGGGCACCAGGATTTCACCAATTTGTATGCTACTGGCATCCTACTGAATATTCAACAAGGCACCAATTCCAAAAAGAAACTGTAGTTACCATCTGGTTAACCTGCCCACACCTAAAGCCGGATTTCAGCTTCAATAAACTAATGACTACCCGCCTTCTAATCTCTAAGCGTCTGATTAGTAAAGTTTCAGTTTGTAAACAACCAGCGTTAGTATGTTCCAGGACAATAAGCACGTGCAAGGCTCTCACTCACTGCAATGAACGTTGGTTAATTTTCAAGCATTACTTGTATATAGAAATACATTAGTGTACTAATCAAAGGGCAGAAATAAAAACATAAAAACGAGAGATCTTAAGACTGTACCTTAAAGTTGAATGACCTTACAGGGGAGCTGGAAGTTTCACAAAGTTTACCCTTCAAGTAATTGCGATTGCATATCTTATTTGACTTATGTTCATCATAATCTGTGATGGAGCAGATAAGATACTGCTCTTCATCATCACTGTCGTCCACGGAGTTTCGACTTGTACTGCCAACACCTTCGATCTCAAAGATCAGGTCATCTTCTGCCATAGTTAACTGCCAATATTTCCAGCTTCAGGCAAATGTCTTGCAAAACAGGTTCTCCTGCAGACAAAACAGATCCAATCATCAGATGCCCATGGTATTATCAATTCATTACTGGACTCTTAATAAAAGAAATACAATACACAAAATGTAATCATTACTTAACTTCAGTTTCACTGTTTCATTTCATCCAGAGATTAAAGATTTAAAGATTAGTACATCGAAACATGGAGTGAAATGCATTGTTTGCATCTATGACCACAGTCTGAGGATGTGCTGGGGGCGGCCCGCAAGTTGCCATGCTTCCGGCACCAATATAGCATGCCCACGCTTACTAACCCTCTCTCCACCAAGTTCAAGTTTATTCTCATCTGACTGCACATATATACAACCAAACAAAACATTCCTCTGGACCATGATGCACCCACAAAACGTATACCACAGACAGCACATAAAACAAAATGTTACCACAAATAAGTTAATAAAACATAATTCAAAGTGCATGTAGTCTGCAGCACAGATAAACAGTAAACAGCTCACTGTCCAAGTGACAGGACCTCAGTGGTGCAGAGTATTCATAGTCACACAGCCTGAGGGAAGAAGTTGTTACCAAACCTGGCAGTCCTAGTCCTGATGCTCCTGTACCTCCTTCCGGATGGCAGTGGGTCAAAGAGATTGTAGGATGGGTGGAAGGGACCCTCAACAATGCTTTGGGCTCTTCGTATACAATGCTCCCACTAAATGTCACAAACAAGGGGAGTGAGACCCTGATGTTCCTGTTGGCACTTTTTTTATACTGTCCTTCATAGGACCTTGCAGTCCAATGCCTTACAGCTTTTATAAAGGAAATATTTTTCTTCTTTAATAAAGGAATATGATATAGGACCCAGTGCTTTCCCAGCATTTATGACGAATAAACTCTTCTCGGGCTTCCTGTCGGTACAAGTATCAATTATAACCAACATTTCGATGACAAACTCTGATCTTCCAACAGTGATTATGCCTGGGCATATCTAGTCTGGTGGTATTTATACCCCCATAGTTCACCCATCTTGATTGGTTAGTGTTCGTCCAATCAGGTTTCTGCTCTCCCACCTTGGAATTCCAGTTGTTACTTAGAGTGAGACCTTCATCTTTGTTAAAATTCTTTTCCTCTAGTTTTATTTTGATGGCTTCCTTTACCAAGCAGTCCCAAAGGCCATTGGTGCAGCACGGTGGTTTTGTGCCATCGATATCAACCCAATGGCCATTGTGAATGCAATGTTCTGCTTCCACCGATTTCTCTGGGTAACCCAAACGGATACACCTCATGTGCTCCTCGATGCGAGTTTCCACAGTGCGCCCTGTCTGGCCAATATACACTTCTCCACATTCACAGGAAATCCTATAAATGCGTAAACTGTGATTCCTTTGACTCGTAAAAGCTATGATTTGAGCTTTCTTCCCCAAGGAAATAAGACCATTAGGCAAGATGTTCCTACAGAATACTGTAGCTACAAGGTGAAGAAGATCAATCAGGCCCTTAAAAGGGCCAGCAGAAAAACCAGGAAACCTAACAACGAGGAAGAACCCATCTTTACTGCCTGTCCTTCCATGGTTTCTGGAAGGATCACCAGGGTACTTAGAAATAGCAGATTAATACCATCCACAAACCCGTAAGAAAGCTCAAATCACAGCTTATGCCTGTCAAAGATGACTTGGGACCTGGGTCGGCTGGCGTTTACAGGATTCCCTGTGAATGCAGAGCAGTGTATATTGGCCAGACAGGGTGCAAGGTGGAAACCTGCATCAAGGAGCACAGGAGGTGTATCCATTTGGGTTACCTACAGAAAATGGCAGTAGCAGAACACTGCATTCGCAGTGGCCATAGGATTGACTTCAATGGCACAAAACTACTGTGACGTGCCAACGGCTTTTGGGACCATCTAGTGAAGGAAGCCATTGAAATAAAACTAGAGGAAAAGAATTTTAACAAAGACGAAGGCCTCGCTCTAAGTAAGACTGGAATTCATTTGTAAACAAGATGGGAGAGCGGAAACCTGATTGGATGAGGACTAACCAATCAGGAGGGATGGACAATGGGGGCATAAATACCACTGTACTAGACATGCCCAGATATCATCCCTGAAAATGCTAGAGTTTGTTATCGAAACGTCAGTTATAATCAATACCTGTACTCGGCTGGGAGCCCAGGAAGAGTTTATTCAGTATATGATACACATAACACAATGATTAGTTATTCTTAGTTTCACTGTTCATTTAATCCAGAAATTAAATATCAGCTTTGTTTGCACATGTATAATCGAAATATACAGTAAATTGCATCGTTTGCCTCAACGACCAAAGTCCACAAGTGTTTCATGTTTCCAGTACTAAGAGAACCTGCCTACAACATACTAACTCTTTTCTCTTTTATAAAAAGAATCTTTTTTCTCTAATAAAGGGAAATATGATATGCAAGACACAATGATTAGTTATCCAGGTTTCACTGCTTATTTCACCCAGAGATCACATTTTTACAGCATAAACTTTTTCATTTGCAGTTCCACTTGAGTAATTGTCTGAAATATTTACAGACACTAATTCCCCTCCCAGTTACATTTCACTCACAGACACAGAAATCCTCCCTGGTCTATCAGCACCCCTTCCTTCTCTGTATATAACCGCCACCAGGTTTTCCCTACCACAGCACATGCCAATTAAAATCATCAGCTGAAACCTGCGAGCCGATGCAACAGCTGGCTCCAGACTCACATACGTGTCTGTCCACGTGAAAAGTACATCAAGTTCTAGTGGGGCAGCAACACTGTGCTCTTGGGGGCAGGAATGTACCCAAACACAGAACCTCTCGCTACTGAAAGCAGTCTACGCATTAGTCTTCGTGCCTCTAGCATTCATCAACCACTAGTGATAATGCCATGCACATTAAAAACCAACCCAAGAACAAAAGCACTCTCTACCAAATATATACAAAATGTGGTGTAACAAAAACATTCTGTCTGGATGCATATCGGCTCAGTACACCAACTGCCCTGCCTATGACTGTAAGAAGCTGCAGAGTTGCAGACGCAACTCACTACATCACAGGAACCAGCCTCCCCTCCATGCACTTTGTCTACACCCTCACCACCTCGGTAAAACAGCCAGTAGGATCAAAGAGCCCACCCTACTCCAGACATTCTCTCTTCTCCCATCAGACTGAAGATACAAAAGCCTGAAAGCGCAAGGACAGCATCTATCCCACTGTTATCAGATGCTTGAATGGACCTCTTGTATGATAAGATGGAATCTTGGCCTCACAATCTACCTCATTATGATCTTACATGTGATTGTTTACCCGCACTTTATTCTGCATTGTTACTATTTTATCTTGTTCTACCTCAATGCACTGTGTAATGATCTGATCTGTATGAAGAAGTGTACAAAACAAGCTTTTGAACATTTAACAATAGTAAACCAATTCCAATATATGCTAAGCAATTTGCTGAGCTTTCTGCAAATAGCTGATTACAACAGCAGAGTGACTAAACTCTCAGAAGCACAGCTTCAGCACACAAGGCTTGCACCCAACATCCAAACAATTTCATTCATGCCAGCTTGTACCTCTTCCTCTCCTGCCACCACCTTATTCTGGCTTCTTGCCCCTTCCTTTCCAGTCTTGATGATGGATCTCGGCCCAAAACATTGACTGTTCATTCCCTTCCATAGATGCTGCCTGACTTGTGGAGTTTCTCCAGGATATTCTGTGTTGTTCATTGGTTCCAGCTTCTGCAGAATCTCATGTGTTTCTCATTCACAGCACCGTGTGGTTGAAAGGGCAGTTATTTAACTTGCTGTGGCTGTCAGCTCTCTCACAGAATTAATCAAGCAAAAATATATTGGAAATAGGAAGGCCATCTGTCCCCTCAAGTCTGTTCCACCATTAATAATTTCATGGCTGACATGAACACCTGCATTCTTGTCTTTCCATGGTGAGCTAACACCCCGAGAGAATACCACCAGGCTGATCTCCTTCTGGAGTTCTTTTCAATAATCCATAATCCCTGAACTACGTTTACAAGATTTATCAGCTTTTCTGGCTTTTTTACCTCATGATAGGAAAGATGTAGAAGCTTTCAAGAGGGTGCAGAGGAGATTTAACAGGATTGGAGAGCATGTCTTATGGGAGAGCTAGAGGCTTCCTCTTCGGAAAAAAGGAGGATGAGAGTGACTTGACAGAGCTGTACAAGATGATAAGATGCATAGTTTGAGTGGACAGGCAGAGACATTTTCCCAGGACGGAAATGGCTAATACAAGGGGGCATAATTTTAAGATAACTGACGGAAGTATTAGGGGAGGGGGATGTCAGAGGTGGGTTGTTATTTGTTTGTTTCGTTTTACACAAAAAGTGGCAGGGCGTTCCACGCACCCACCAGGGGTGGTGTCAGAGGCAGATACACTAGAGACTCTTAGATAGGTATATGGATGATAGAAAAATAAAGGACCATGTAGGAGGGAAGGATTAGACTAATCTTAGGGTAGGTTAAAAGGTCGGCACAACATAGTAGGCCTTTGGGTCTTTATAATGCTGTAATGTTCGATGTTGTATTTTTATTCACACTTCCTGCTCCTCTCCCAACTAACAGTTTGCTCCCCCTGCCCCACTGCTTTCACTAAAGGCACTGCTGGAAAAAAAACTATTCTGTTCTTGAAGAGACCAGCACTCACTGGAGAAATTTTAGAATAAATGGTGCCATGGTCATAGCCACAGTTGTACAGTACAGAAACAGACCCTTTGTCCCAATAATGTCTATGCTGACCCATACTAATCCCACTAGCCTGCACTGATGAGATATCCTTCCGTACACTCATATAAAGCCAAGTGTCAGCCAGCTCCTTGTAATTGTGGGGCATCACAAACCAATTTCAGTCCTTCCTGCCGCTGTCCCTAAGGAGTCTGAATGTTCTCTCTCTGGCCATGTGGGTTTCCTTCCACATTCCACAGATGTACAAGTTAGACTTAGTTAGTTATGGGCAGGCTACGGTGGTGCTGGAAGCATGGCCCAGTGCATCCTCGGACTGTGTTGGTCAGAGACTCAAACAATGCATTTCACTGTATGTTTTGATGTACATGTGACAGGCAGAGGAGGAAAGCTGGGGAAAAGACAAAGTTAATCTTTAGCTTTTCTTCAGCTCTCCTCTGATGCCTGTACCTCCTCCAACACAACCAGAAATTGTGTTTGTTGCATATAGCAAAACTGTTTAACAAGGCATTTTAACGAATTATCGATATTAAACGAAAACCAGTTTGTTCCAGCACGAGTTTTTAAAGATTTTTGCAATCACCTCCAACATAGCTTGAGCACTGCTCCCTTAAGAGTGCACTCAACAGGAACTCATTGGGAGGGGGGAAGGGTGAGAGAGATTAGCTTTATTTGCCACACGTGCAACAAAGCACACAGTGAAATGTGCATCAACAACCACAGTCCGAGGATATGCTAGGACAGCCTACAAGTGTCGCCGCGCTCCCAGCACCCGTGTAGTATGCCCACAATTTACTAACCCTAACCCGTACGCCTTTGGAATGTGGGTGGAAACTGGATCACCCAGAGGAGAACGTACAAACTCCTTGCAATCTGAACCCCGATCTTCCGCATCACTGTAAAGTGTTACACTAACCGATATGCCATCTTGCCTGCTTTGTATCAAATGTACACAGAGATTAGACACATCTGGGTTGTTTTCCCTGGAGGATGACAGAAGCATATAAAATTTCACAAGGCAGGGGCGGGGAAGTATAAAGAAGATCCAGGAGGCAAGTCTTTTTTATTTTGCACAGAGTGGTGGGTTCCTGGAACATACTTCCAGGGGAAGTGGTGAAGGCAGAAATTTTATGTTACTTAGATACAGTATGGTAACAGGCCCTTCCGGCCCAAAGGATCCATACAGCCCAATTGCACCCATTTGACCAACCAACCTACTAACCTGTATGTCTTCGGAATGTGGATGGAAACCAGAGCACCCGGAGGAGACCCACAGTCACGGGGAGAACGTACAAACCAATTAGACAATGGTGGACTTGAACTCTGGTTGCTAGCGCTATAATAGCATTACGCTAACAATTACCATACTTTACCACCCTTAAGTGACTTGGGGAAGAGAGTGAGAATGCGCACACTCCAGCGCACAGAATTGAACCTGGGTCTCCGACTCTATCCACTGCGCCACTCTATCTTAGCGATGTTTAAGAGGCATTTAGACAGACACATGAACATCTTATTTACTTTGATTGATTTGAAATACAGCACAGAAACCGGTCTTTCCAGCCCAATGAGCCATGCCACACAGCAGCACACCAATTTAACCCTAGCCTAACCACAGGTCAATTTACAATGACCATTTAACCTACTAAGCACTGCATCTTTGGTACGAGGGAGGAAACCAGAGTACCCAGAGGAATCCCACGTGGTCATAGGAAGAACATACAAATTTATCACAGACAGCACTGGAACTGAACTCCGCACTCCAACGCCCCGAACTGTAATAGCGTTGTGCGAACTACTGTGCTACTTGTGGTGCCCCCAGGGAGGGAATGAAGGGATGCGGGCCACATGCAGGTAGTTTAGGTCAGCAGTCTGTACCGTCTACAACACACATTGCGGTTACCTGCCCAGACTATGTCAACAGTTCCTCCAGTCTGGCAATTTCTCATCACCCAAAGGCAGAGGCAGCAGACACTTGGAAACACCACCATCTGCAGACCCTCCCTGGTTCTCACTCCAGCCTGGCTTAGAAATATCTCACACCAACACACCCTAGAAGCCTGAAGTCTCAGACCACCAGGTTCAAGAACAGCTCCTTCCCTTCAACCACTCCGTTCATGAGCTAACCGACAAAACCTCATCACAGCTGTTTAGTAACATTACAATCACTACGCACTTAAAAGGACTTCGTTTCTTTTCTTCAAAAACACAAGAGATTCTCCAGTCGCTGGAAATCCGAGCAACAGACACAAAATGCTGGAGGAACTCAGGAGGTCAAGCAGCATTATGGAGAGGAATAAACAGTCAACCTTTCAGGCTGAGACCCTTCATTATAATTACAAACAAGAGAAAATCTGCAGTTGCTGGAAATCCAAGCAACACACAACAAAATGCTGGAGGAACTCAGCAGAAGTTCAGAGCAGCAACACCTTATATTCCACCTGGGTAAAAATTCCAACATGCCAGTCCATGGCTTCCTCTACTGTTGCAATGAGGCCACACTCAGGTTGGAGGAGCAACACCTTGTATTCCATCTGCGTAGCCTCTAACGTGACAGCAAGAACATCGATTTCCTTGAACTTCCGGTAATGTTTCCCCCCACCATTCTCTGTTCCTTTTTTTCTCTCTCCCTCTCACTTACAAGGAACATTTGATGGCTCTAGGTTTGTACTCGCTGGAATTCAGAAGGATGAGGGAGGGATCTCATTGAAACCTTTCGAAGGCTGAAAGGCCTAGATAGAGTAGGTGTAGAGAAGATGTTTCCCATGGTGGGGGAGTCTAGGACAAGAGGGCACAGCCTCAGGATAGGGGGCACACTTTCAAAACAGAGATGCAGAGAAATTACTTTAGCCAGAGGGTGGTGAATTTGTGGACTTTGTTGCCACGTGCAGCTGTGGAGGCCAGGTCGTTTGGTGTACTTCAGGCAAAGATTGATAGGCATTTGATTGGACATGGCATCAAAAGTTTCAGGGAGAAGGCCAGGAACTGGAGTTGAGGAGGAGGAAAATAGATCAGTCATGATTATATAGCTGAGCAGATTTGATGGGCCAGATGGCCTAATTCTGCCCCTATGTCTTATCTCTTTACCTGCCCATCACCTCCCTCTGGTGCTCCTTCCCCTTTTCTTTCTTCCTCTCTTATCACATTCCCCCTTCTCCAGCCCTTTATCTCTTTCACCAATCAACTTCCCAGCACTTTAATTCACCCCTTCTCCCTTCCTGGTTTCACCTATCACCTTGTGTTTCTGCCAACTCTCCCCCCACCTTCTAACTCTGACTCATCTTTTTTTCTCCAGTCCTAATGAAAGGTCTCAGCCCAAAGCATCGATTAAACACTTTTCAATAGATGCCGCCTGGCCTGCTGAGTTCCTCCAGCAGTTTGTGTGTGTTATCCTCCATTAAAATTATTGTAATCTTGTAACAATGATGTGTAATTTATGTTTTTTTCTTGTAAATGCTGCTTAGAAAAAAGATTGGAGGGCTATGTGACCTCAGAATAGAAAGAGGCCCCTTTAGAATGGAAATGAGGAGGAATTTCTTTAGCCAGGGTAGTGAATCTGTGGAATTCATTGCTACAGACTGCTGTGGCAGTCACATAGAACAGCATCGGGTACTGTTCAAGTCATTGGGTATATTTAAAGCACAGGTTGCAAGGTTCTTGATTTGTAAGAGTGTCAAAGGTTACGGGGTGGATAGGCAAAAATCAGCCATGATTGAGCTGTCTCAATAGGCTGCATGGTCTAATTCTGCTCCAACGTCTTATGAGTTAGACTGATCTTACAGTAGGTTAAAAGGTTGGCACGTCGTGGGCCTAAGGTCTACACTGTGCTGTGCTGTTCCATGTGTATATTATGTGCTGCAACTTGACTTTCCTTTGCGATGTGTATGCGCAGATGACAATAAACTCGATTTTCATCGCCACTGGGTCCCCATCTGGAATGTCAGTTTCAAGCGATGAATCAGAATGAGTACAGCATCAACTTTGTCCACCGCCACAATAAATACTGGCCTTGATGCTAACACCCGCATCCCTAAAAGAGAACTAGAAACGCAGCCATCAGCCGCTCAAATATCAGACTACTGGCACCAAATGTTCTCAAAGCAAAGCCAATATCCGATGAACAGTGTGCTTATGACAAACTGCCTGACAGCACCGATGCAAACCCCAACTTCAATTGCAGTCTCACTGCAAGGTTGGTAGCAACGCCCTCTATCGCATTGGTATTTTGAATGAGATTGCGTGTTTACACGCAAAGTGCCTCCACATTTAATACCTCCGCTAAAAATCCTAGAGCATCCGGACAGAGACTCCCTTCAATCTCTCTAATCCTGAAGGAATCGATTCTAGGAAACTCGTTACCGATATTAAAACGCCCGAAAATCAGACTGCCCAATATATTTCTCTGGGGTTGTCTCTAACGTTGAAGCAACCAGCATACTGTTTCAAATCGCAAAATGCTAAGCGCTGTAACTCGTTTGCAAAATGTTCACGACTTCCTTTTCCGAGCAGAAGACGCGGTTTCAGCGGCACAGTGCACGACGTCGCTGCAAACATTCTGAATGCACGCATCATCCCAATAACAACGATATCGATCCACGGGGGACTGCGCCCGTACAGGACCACACGACCAGGATTCTGCAACACACGTTAACTGATGCAGTATGTGGCGGCAGTGTAGGTGAAAAGTTCTTACCGCAGGCTCCGGACCCCGGCACCAGGGCGAGTAATGCATGAAATCCTCCGCTCCAGAGTGTCAGCGTTTCTGCAGAGCTTGCTCACAAACGATCTGCCAAGGAAGTGGAAAGACGTGTAACAGGCCCCCAGCTGTCTCCGCCCGAACACGCGGTGCCCGTTCCGCCCACTGACGGCTCGGCCACGACGCGCCCGCCGCTCTGCACGTACACATCTCCAGCGGGGACACGTTGCAAACCCCTCCCTTTCTCCGTCCCACTACCGGGAGGCTGCTTTCAAATGATAAACCCCCACTATCTCACGTCAGTAAAGAAACCATCATTCATTACACGGGAGTTTTCAAACTTCCCCTCCAGTCTCATCCACCACACCAACAATAGAAAATGGTTTATAATGTCTCTTCTATTTTTCATTAAGAACATAGTTTATTTTAGAAACAAAAATATCACCACATAGCTTTAACTGTAAATCATCCCATTCCCCCAGTATATGCCCTTTGCACCATGAGGGAGGAGATACAGGAGGTTCCTCAACTTATTAGGAACGCTTCCTTCCCTCTGCCATCAGAATTCTGAATGGACCATGAAAAGGACCTCATTATTCTTTTCTCTCTTTTTGCACTATTTATTTTAGTTAGTTACTGGCTGTAATGCCACTGGTGTTTAGGGCAACAATATAGATTCTCCACCTTTGTCTGTCCTTTGACATCTTTATTGTACCCCGAGGTGTGGTTCGGGGTCCTCAATTCCGCCTCTGTGGTACAGTATAGCACCAAGTTGCCTTTGGTCTCCCGCGTTTCCTTTGGCCCGAGCCTCCAGAACACCCTCTGTATTTTCTGGCCAAGAGAGATCTCCAGCGATGCCCAACTCCTTCAGTGTCACCAAGAAGGCATGGGTTCAATCATCATTTCTCATTGTAATTTATGGTATTTGATATTTTGCAATGTACTGCTGATGCTTCAAAACAACAAATTTCATGACATATACCAATAGTAAAAACCTGATTCTGATTTTGAACAGGTGCAATAAGTGGCACTGATGATTTATATCTGATTAACTTAATAGTTTGAATGTAATTTCTTCCCCCTCTCCTTCTCCCTTTTCCTTTCCCCATTCTGGTTCCCCTCTCACCCCTTCTCTTCTCACCTGCCCATCACCTTTCCCTGATTTCCCCTCCTCCTTCCCTTTCTCCCATGGTCCACTCTCCTCTCCTATAAGATTCCTTCTCCAGCCCTTTATCTCTTCCACCTATCACTTCTCAGCTTCTCACTTCACCCCCATCCTCCACCCACTTTCCCCTCACCTATCACCTGCCAGTTTACTCCTTCCCTCCCCCACCTGCTTCTGCCCCCTTCCTTTCCAGTCCTGATGAAAACTCTCAACCCAAAGCATCTAGTGTTTATTCCCCTCCATAGGTGCTGCCTGACCTGCTGAATTCCTCCAGCATTTTGTGTGTTACTGCTGATGGATCATTTGGAAATAATATATTGATGTCTTGCTGACATAACATAACCATTGTAAGTAATTAAAATGATACCTTAAATTAAGACAATGCAAAGTCTCATTTTATAAAACAGTGTATTTATGAACATAACTTAGTTTGAGGTAATGTGTGTGTTATTTAGAAGAAAACTCTTTGTATCTGTCATGGGAGGGGGCGATGATAGCGGACCCAAATGCAAGACACAGACACTGAGGTACTAGGAACAGGACAAGGCTTATCGAGATAGCAAGGGGAGTCAGGAAGAAATGACGCTGGATATGGACACAGGCCCTGGACGAGACAAGGACACCGGGCTGGGTTAGGACTATGACTAGGACAGCGGGACCAGGACGAGGAAGTTGGAACTATGAGCCTGGGCTAGGACTCTAAACCAGAGACTGCACAGGGACCCGGAACCTGGGTCTTGACCCCGGATCTAGGCGATGACAAGATGTTGCCACAGGACTGGATGTGGAACTCCTGCACAGGACGAGGCACATGGATAGGATGAGAACACAAAGCCTTGACTTGGACAAGATGAGGTTCTAGGACATGGCTTGGACTGGACGAGGTTCTTGGATGTAGCTTGAACTAGGGACTCCTGGACTGAACGAGAGACTCCTGGACAGGACGTGGGAACTCCTGGACAGGATGAGGGAACTCCTGGACAGGATGAGGGAACTCCAGCACCGGGTTAGGCGAGAAACTCCAGGGCAGGGAGTGGAACTCCAGGCCAGGACTTGGCTCTTGGACTAGGCTCGGTTAGGCCCTTGGGTACGAAGCCGGGACTCCTTCTTGGAGTGCAGGGCTGGGACCCTTTCTAGGACACGGGGCCGGGATGACTCCTGAGGATACTTGCCGAGGGAAACTGCCGGGGATTCGGATGGGGAGGGGAAGGGAACAGTCCAGAAGGGAATCCTTGGTTTGCAGAGGTATTTATGTGCCAGCCCAAAACGAGAATCAGGTGCCCCAATTAAGGCACCCAATGGAACAAGGGAAACAGGAAAACCCAGAATAAGGATCGATGAACCAGAATGTGGAATTCACGGACCGGACCATGACAGCATCGAGTAATCAAAATAAGTGGGCAAATCGGATATGATAAGGGAAATATGAAATTGTCTATTTTATCGGCGAAAATATGCCGCAGCAATAATATCGAAACTCAAGAGATGTTACAGCTGCTGGTAATCCAAAGCAACACACACATCATGGTGGAAGAACTCAGCAGGACAGGCAGCATCTACAGAAAGGAATAAACAGTCAATGTTTCAGGTTGAGATCCTTCATAAGGACTGGAAAGGAAGGGAGCAGAAGCCAGAATAAAAAGGTGGGGGGGGGAGAGCAATAATATTTAAATGCTGAGAGATTACAGAGCTCTGAGACGCCGAAGGATACAGCAAGTGACTAGTAAAGTCAACAGAACCAGATTTATTATCACTAATATATGTCATAAAATTGCAGTGATACATAAAATATACTATAAATTGCAATAAAAATACATAAATAAGTTGTGCAAAAACAGAATGAAAATACAGAGATGGTGTTAATTGTCCATTGGAAATCTGATGGTGGTAGGATGTTGGAGATCTTTCACCAGTCTGCTGTAGTGAGTGCAGTATTCTTTGCAGCTTTATAGCATCCTCTTATAGAAAATCTCTCATACCAAATACAATAAGCATGTACAACAGTTCATCTCTGTTCAACAGGAGAACACACATCATAGTACAATAGTCTCTGCTTTATTATTTCATACATTATTGTACACTGGTAAATTATTACTCTGTACTTCATTATTTGTTAAATCTGCACACTGCCAAGTGTGCTTTTAAATGTTGCTGCTGTAACGAATGAATTTCCTACTTGGGATCAATAAAGTACTTGTTATTATTCTATTCAGAAACTGGTCCTAAAACATTGAGTGACTGTCTTCAGGTTCCTGTACCTCCTCGATGGTAGTTATGAGAAGAGACCATGTCCTGGGTGGTGGGGGTCCTTAACTATGGATGCCAGCTTTTTGAGGCCTCACCTTTTGAAGATGTGCTCTATGTTGGTGAGGCTAGTGTCCACGATGGAGATGGCTGAATTTATTGTTTAGTGTGAAGGAAGGTGATACGCAAGAAGGGAAGTTATGCTTCAGTAATATAGGGCACTGGTGAGATTATATCTGGAATATTGTGTATTCCAGAAACAATCTACATTGCAAATATGGAACTGTCCTTTAATGTTTAGCACATAAAATATAGAGCCCCACATCAATATGATGTCTGCTGTATCTTGTTTTGTCAAATAAAGAAGCTGCTTCATATATACCAGTATTTTTCTCTGGTGACTTCATTCATGCAACATCAGTAACCATACACTACACTGAGGTTAATTTTCTTACAGGCATTTGTCAGAATCAGAATCAAGTTTATTATTACTGGCATGTGACATGAAATTTGTTAACTTAGCAGCAGCAGTTCAATGCAGTACTTAATATAGAAGAGAATAAAAAATAAAATAAAATAATAATAATAAAGTAAATCAATGACAGTATATGTATATTGAATACATATAGTGTTTGTAGCCCAGATATTGAACTTTTTGCTGTTGGACTCCAGCCATATTCCACCAAGATACAACACTGGGCGTCACGGGAGATTGTTCCTGCCTGTGGCCATCGAACTTTGCAGCTCCTCCCGTGGAGGGTCAGACACCTTGAGCCAATAGACTGGTCCTGGACTTATTTCCATCTGGCATAGTTTGCATTTTGTTGTTTGATTGTTTGTGGTTTTTGTATTGCTATATTTATGCTCTATTCTTCGTTGGTGCGGCTGTAACGAAACCCAATTTCCCTCGGGATCAATAAAGTATATCTATCTATCTATCTTGAATAGATTAAAAATGTGCAAAAAACAGAAATACTGTATATTTTAAAAAGTGAGGTCGTGTCCAAGGGTTCAATGTCCATTTAGGAATCGGATGGCAGAGGGAAAGAAGCTGTTCCTGAATCGCTGAGTGTGTGCCTTCAGGCTTCTGTACCTCCTACCTGATGGTAACAGTGAGAAAAGGGCATGCCCTGGGTGCTAGAGATTCTTAATAATGGGCGCTGCCTTTCTGAGACACCGCTCCCTGATGATGTCCTGGTTACTTTGTAGGCTAGTGCTCAAGATGGAGCTGACTAGATTTACAACTCTTTGCAGCTTCTTTCGATCCTGTGCCATAGCACACCACCCACCCCCATACCAGATGGTAATGCAGTCTGTCAGAATGATCTCCAAGGTACATCTATAGAAGTTTTTGAGTGTATTTGTTGACATGCCAAATCTCTTCAAACTCCTAATGAACATTGAGAGGAAAATAACAAAATACAACAGAATTTGTGGAAAGCTATACATAAAGACTGACGAGTAATCAATGTGCAAAAGAAAACAAATTGTACTAATTAAAGTAAATATTTCTGAGAACATTGACTTTTAGAGTCTTTGAAAGTAAGTCCATAGACTGTGGAATCATGTTTTGGGTTGAGGTTACTGGAGTTATCTACTCTGATTCAGGACCCTGATGGTTTAAGGGTAATAACTGTTCTTGAACCTGGTGGTGTGGGTCCTAAGACTCCTGTACCCTCTTCCCGATAGCGGCAGCAAGAAGACCACATGTTCCAGATGGTGGGGGTCCCTGATGATGGATACTGCTTTCTTGTGCCAGCGCTCCTTGCAGACGTATTCAATGGTGGGGAGGATTTGGTCTGTGATGGACTGGGCTGTATTCAGCACATTTTTTTGAATAGACTTTTCCATTCTTAAGTATTGGTGTTTCCATTCCAAGCTGTGATGTAACCAGTCAGGATACTCCCCCAATGTGCATCTATAGAAATTTGTCAAAGTTTTAGATGACATGCTAAATCTGCACAAACTTTTAACAGAGCAGAGGTGTTGTCATGCTTTCTTTATAAAGCATAGCGTCCCAGGACGGGTTCTCCGGTCTTGTGCAAGCGAGCTGGAGTGTTTGCTGACATCTTCAACTGCTCCCTGCTTCAGTCTAAGATCCCCTCGTGCTTTAAGAAGGCAACGATAATCCCAGTGCCGAAGAAGAGCAAGGTGGCATGCCTGAATGACTATCGACCTGTGGCTCTGACATCAATTGCTATGAAGTGCTTTGAGCGATTGGTTATGGCTCACATCAACCACAGCCTACCGGTCAACCTCGATGCTTTGCAATTCACCTATCGGAGCAACAGGTCAACGGCAGATGCCATCTCTCTGGCCCTACTTTCCTCCTTAGAACACCTGGAGAATAAAGACGAATACGTAAGGCTCCTTTTCATTGACTACAGCTCTGCCTTTATTACCATCATTCCAAATAAACTGATTCCTAAGCTCCAGAACTTGGGCCTTAGCACTCAGATCTGCAGCTGGATCTTCAACTTCCTCACAGACAGGACCCAGGCTGTAAAAATAGGGGACCTTTCCTCTACGATCACTCTGAGCACCGGTGCCCCACAAGGCTGTGTACTCAGCCCCCTGCTGTACTCACTGTACACCCATAATTGTGTAGCCAAGTTTCCATCGAGCTCAATATATAAGTTTGCTGATGACACCAATTGTAGGCCGTATCTCGAGTAATAATGAGTCTGAGTACAGAGGGGAAATTAAGAACATGGTGGCATAGTGTGAAGACAATAATCTATCCCTCAATGTCAGCAAGAGGAAGGAATTGGTTGTTGACTTCAGAAGGAGTAGCGGACCGTACAACCCCATCTACATCGATGGTGCGCAAGTGGAACCGGTCAAAAGCTTTAAGTTCCTCGGGGTCAATATCACAAATGACCTGACTTGGTCCAACCAAGCAGAGTCCACTGCCAAGAAGGCCCACCAGCGCCTTTACTTCCTGAGAAAGCTAAAGAAAGCTAAAACCTTCACTCATTTTTATAGATGCACTGTAGAAAGCATTCTTCTAGGGTGCATCACAACCTGGTATGGAAGTTGTCCTGTTCAAGACTGGTAGAAGCTGCAGAAGATTGTGAACACAGCCCAGCACATCACACAAACCAATCTTCCGTCCTTGGACACACCGCACACTGTCGGAGCAGCGCTGCCAGGATAATCAAGGACATGCCCAACCCAGCCAACACATTTTTCGTCCCTCTTCCCTCCGGGAGAAGGCTCAGGAGCTTGAAGACTCCTACGGCCAGATTTGGGAACAGCTTCTTTCCAACTGTGATAAGACAGCTGAACGGATCCTGACCCGGTTCTGGGCTGTACCCTTCAAATATCCAAACCTGCCTCTCTGTTTTTTTGCAGTATATGTTTTCCCTTTTCTATTTTCTATTTATAATTTATAATTTAAAATTTTATGATATTTACTATCATTTTGTACTCCAGGGAGCGCGAAGCGCAGAATCAAATATCACTGTGATGATTGTACGCTCTAGTATCAATTGTTTGGCGACAATAAAATAAAATAAAGTAATGGCACTTATAAGCTGGTCCCAGATGCTCTCATATGATAATGCCAAGGAACTTAAAGTTACTAGCCCTCTCCATCTCCAGTCCCCTAAGGAGCTCATGGACCTCTGGCTTCCTCCTCCTGTAGTCAACAATAAGCTCTTTGGTTTTGCCGACATTGAGTGTTGCAGCATCAATGAACTAGATTTTCAATCTCCTTCCTATATGCCAATCTGTTACCACCTTTGATTCAGCCAACAAGGTAAACTCTTGACCTCACGATCTACCTCATCGTAGCCTTTTCATCTTATTGTCTGCCTGCACACTAACACTTTGTTCTGCCTTCTGTCACTGCTTTTCCCTCAATATACATTTTGAATTAATCTGTATGGATGGTTTGCAAAACTAAATTTTTCCACTGTATCTCTATACACATGACAATATACACTGGTACCAAAAGAATGTTTCCTCTCGTGGGAGAATGGAGAAATTAGAATTTTGGAGAAAAATTAAATAATTTTTTCCCTTTTTGAAGGAGGTGGGCGTTTGGAACTTTATCCCTAATAGGGTGGTGGAGACAGTGTAGAAAGCAGAAGTGGATAAATTCTTGATAAGCAGAGAAAGGTTAAACACAGGAGATTCTGCAGATGCTGGAAATCCAGAATGCAGAGGAACTCAGCAGGTCAGGCAGCATCTATGGAGAGGAATAAACGATCAGCTTTCGGACTTCAGGACTGGAAAGGAAGAGTGCAGATGCCAGAATAAAAAGGTGGGGGAGGAGAAAGAGGACTAGCTAGGTGATAGGTGAAGCCAGCTGGGTGGGAAAGGTAAAAAGCTAGAGAGAAAGGAATCTGATTGGAGAGGAGAGTGGAGCATGGGAGAAAGGGAAGTAGGAAGGGACCCAGGGGGAGGTGATAGGCAGGTGAGGAGAAGTCGTAAGAGGCCAGAGTGAGGAATAGAAGAGAGAAGGGGGAGGGAAAAATTTACCCGAAGAAGAAATTGATGTTCATGCCATCAGGTTGGACAGAATATGAGGTGTACCTATTATGTTTTGTAACTCCAATTACAAGAAAAACACAGAGCCAGGAGATAACTTGTCTACGTTTAGTTTAATTGTTTCTTTTACTTTAGCAATGTGCGTGCGTATGATGTGGTAGTGTAATGACACATGCCATTTTACGTAAACAAAAAAGAAATATAGTTACAATATTACTCAAATATATTTGAAATATTGAATATGCAACTGTACCGGAAGGAAAAATTGATATTCATGCCATCAGATTACCATGGGTAAATAGCAGCATAGACTAAGAGGTTACAATCAGATCAGTTATGATCTTAAGAAGCAGGCTTGAGGGGTTAGGTAGCCTATTCCTGCTCCTTATTTATGTGCATTGTTTTGGTGCTGGCGATACATGGCAACCTTTTGAAGGCAGTTCACAAAATTTCTAGATATACTTTTTCTGAACTATTATTGCTCAATCTGCAGCCTGTAATTTCATTTTACTTTTGACCATCTAAGCTTTTTCACACAAGAAAATGAATCACAGCGTAGTACATAAATGGTGACATACACATAAACTTACTTTGAACTTTGATCCAGATCTCTGCCTGGTGAAGCTCATGGTATCGCTGTGCAGGGTAACTTTACCCAAATTTATTATGTGCCACCATATTCTCCTCCCAATCACTTTTTTCTAACTTTCAGTTCTCCACCCAGTCTGATACCCTTCTGTTTCACATCCTACCATCTCACCCTTAATCCTTCCCACTGCTGTCTTCCTTCCCCCTTCCTATACTCCCCCGGATCACAAAACCATCCATTACCCTACAACCCCATTTCCCCCTGCCCCAATACTTCACCTGCCCTCAATCCCCATTCAAGGGTAGGGTCCCATATATTGTCCACACCCACAGCTTACCAATCCTTACCTGCCCCATTACCTGTATCTCACTACTTATGCCCCCAGTCTTCACTCTCCCTCACTCTTCTCTCTGCTTCCTCAGTCCTCACCCCACTCTACCTAATCCTCATCCTCATCCCCGTCTCCTCACCCACCTTACCCAATCCTCATCCCCTTCTCCTCACCCACCTTACCCAATCCTCATCCCCCTTCTCCTCACCCACTCCCTATTGTCCTCACCTTCCCCAACTCCTCACCCTCACCTGTCCTCTTACTCAATGCCCCTATTCCACACTACTCACCCACTCCCTACCTTCAACTCTCCTCACTCTGACTCATAGCCTCTTACCCACTCCCTCACCCCCAACCCACTCCCTAACCCCAAAGCCCACTCCCAACACCCTCACTCACTCCGTAAACCCTCATCTCTCTCCCTACCTCTACCTTCAACTCTCCTCACCCTGACTCATAGCCTCTCACCCACTCTACCCTCACTCACTCTGTATACCCTTGCTTAGTCCCTACCTACACACTCACTCCCCTCCCCTTCACCCACCCCCTACCTACACACCCACTCCCCTTACTGCTCATTCACCCTCACACCCTCACGCACCCTACACTCTCACTCCCCTACACATTCACCCAGCCCTACCTACACACTCACTCCCCTCACCTCACTCACCCCTTCCCTACACTCTCACTCCCCTCACCCACCCCCTAAACCCTCACACTCCTCACCCCACTCACTCCCTACCTACACTCACTCCCCTTACCGCTCATTCATGCCCACACCCTCATCCACCCTACACACTCACTCCCCTCACCTCTCACTCACCCTCACACCCTCATCCACCCTACACTCTCACTCCCCTCACCCTTCACCCATCCCCTACCTACAACTCACTCCCCTCACCACCTCCTACACCCTCACCCACTCTTTAACCTCTCTCTGTCATTCCTTCCCCCACCCGATTCATCATCCCTTTCACTCACTCCTACCCCCTCCCGATTCATTATCCCTCTTACTTACTCCTCAGCCCCCGATTCATCATCCCTCTCACTCACTCCTCACCCCCGATCCCTCTCACTCCTCAACCTCGATCCCTCTCACTCACTCCACACCCCTTCAATCCTCTTCAATCCCTTCACTCCACACAGCTCCATCAACACCTCCATACACACCCTCACCCACCTATCGGCCTCCTGTCGTCGCTCCATCCGCCAAGAGACAGCGGGAACCTTAAAGCCGCCTACACTGAGCGCGGGTACAACATCTCACCTGCCAATAAACCGACTCTGAGGCTATGGCGGGAGGAAGGCCGCCATCCAGACTCTAGGTTGCCTAGTGACCGCGAGACCGAGAACGGCGACTACGGCTGCGCAAAGACGGGGAAATAGCGGCCGAGAGGCGCTTCTGCCGTCGGGGTAGCGTGGCCGAGTGGTCTAAGGCGCTGGATTTAGGCTCCAGTCATTTCGATGGCGTGGGTTCGAATCCCACCGCTGCCAAGGCGTTTCTTTTTGTTAAATTGTTTATAAATGTAATTATCATAATTTGTTTCACATATTATGCAAATATTATATAAATAAATAAATTTACAAACTAAAAATATATAATATAACATTATTTTTAATACTTTCTAAATATTACAAAAATTAAAGACCTCGATCTAATAAACCATTAATCATAAAATATCAAACAAACATGAACTCACATAACTATCAAAATATAATATTACATATTTTGTCAATAATAATAACAAACAATAGTACTGCATGAATTAGAACTTACATTTTGAAAGTGTTTTTAATGGCCAAAACCTGAATGGACATTGAACCCATGAACACTACCTCTCTACTTTTTATTTTTTCTCTTTTTCAATACTTATTTAATTTACTACTACTTACTGTAATTCATAGTTTTTTTCCCTCTATTATTATATATTGCATTGTTCTGCTGCCACAAAATCAACAAATTTCTCTACATATGCCAGTGATATTAAACCTGAGCAACACACATAAAAATTGCTGGTGAGCATCTATAGGAAGAGGTACAGTCGACATTTCGGGCCGAGACCCTTCGTCAGGACTAACTGAAAGAAGAGATAATAAGAGATTTGAAAGTGGGAGGGGGAGATCTGAAATGATAGGAGAAGACAGGAGGGGGAGGGATGGAGCTAAGAGCTGGAAAGTTGATTGGCAAAAGGGATATGAGAGAATCATGGGACGGGTGTTGCTTGAAATTCCGGCATCTGCAGATTTCCTCGTGTTTGCGATATTAAACCTGATTCTGATTTCTTTTTTCCATTGATGCTGCCTGGCCTGCTGAGTTCCTCCAGTATTTAGTGTGTGTTGCTCAGTTTTATGAGAGAATTGTTTTAACAAAATTTGATAACAGCAGGTTGTGGTGTGAAATATTCTTGGTGGAGCATGAACTACACACTGTACTCCAAATGTGGTCTGAGATGAAGCAGCAAGGAACAGGGATCTTTGCTGGGAATTATTTGTTGGCCTCTGAATCTTGTGCTTGCTGTAAATAAAGAAATTAGAAGCATGTGTGACAATACAGAAATGACACGATCTACATACATCCAATAAACCAAGTTAGCACTAACAATATGAAGCGATGCTCAGCAATTCTGTTGAACTTGGGGAGTGTGCTATGCTGGAGCTGGAATGTGTGGTGAGGTGACACTTGCAGGCTGCCCCCAGCATAACCTTAGGTTGTGTTAGTGCTTAACACAAATGACACATTTCACTGTATGTTTCGATGTACACGTGATAAATAAATGAATCTGGATCTGAGGGCGAATTCTTGGAATGTACAATAGAATTCAAGTAAGTTACAGTGAGTCCATAGGTTGTGGGGACAGTACAGTGTTGTTTTCCCCTGTTGTTCAAGAGCCTGATTGTTGAGGGGTGATAACTGTTCCTGAATCTGGTGGTGTGGGTCCTATTTCAGGTTGTATACTGTATACATTCTCTGACAGTAAATAGAACCGTCGAACTATTGAGCATGAGATGACGAGTCCTTGAAAGTGAGTCCGTAGTTTGTGGGAACGTTTCAATCATGGGGCAAGTGAAGTTATCCCCTAATGGTTGAGGGTAACATCTGTTCCTGAACCTGGTGGTGAGTCCTGAAGCTCCTGTACCACCTTCCTGGTGGCAGCGGCGAGAAGAGAGCATGACCTGGATGGCTGGGGTCCTGATGGTGGATATGCTTTCCCAATAGCACTCCGTGCAGACGTGCTCAATGTCGACGTGAAATGAACTGTCCAGATGGCACATAAACTAAGGTTTTTTCTGTATCTGGGTGGAAATAACAATAATTTATCTTTATCATCAAATATTTACTTACTAACGTCCATCACACCAGCTTCTTGCCTAACCGCAGGAGCCCAGCAGAGGGCAGCGCTGACCACCCAATCTGTAGGTGGGTGGCAGATCTTCGAAGGTGGGCAAAATCTTTCAGAATTAGGTTTATTAACACTGACTTATGTCATGAAATTCGTTGTTTCTCGAGAGCAGTGCAGGGTAATGCATAAACTATACTATAAATTACAATAAGAAAGTACACAAAATACTATAAACTATAATAAGAATGTATTTTTAAAATTCATGCAAGAAGAGTGAGGTGAGCTATTCAGAAATCTGACTTTGAAAGGGAAGAAGCTATTGCTGAATCATGGGGTGTATGCCTTCAGGCTCCTGTGCATCCTCCCTGATGAGGGGAGGACATGTTCTGGGTGACGGGGGCCCTCAATAACAGACGCCACCTTCCTGAGGCATCGCCTTTTGAAGATGTCCTCAGCGGTAGGGAGGCAAGCGCTGAGTTTGCAACTTTCTGCAGCTTTTTTCTGATTCTGTACGTACCAGACAGAATGTTACCCATAGTACATCTATAGAAATTTGCAAATCTTTGGTGACATTCTCAAATTCCTAATGAAGTAGAGTGTGCCTCCTCACAATTGGAATTGGAGTTGGTTCCGGTTCCAATTCGGTGTGTTGGGCCCAGGATAGGTCCTCTGAGAGTCATGAACCCTCCCGACCAGCGAGGGGCGCCAGAGAGCAGCCAATCTCCGCGCACCTAAACTCCTTTGAGTTCTTTAATGACTACTTTTAGCATTAAGTTGTCAGTGTTTTTCGTGACGTTCTTTATGTGAATGTGGTTTCCGTATTGAAGCACCTTCAATAACTCCAAAAGACTGAAGTAGGGTAAATACTGAAAGGCTTTTATTCGCTGTACAATACTACCTCCATGCTGAGTGTCTGCCCCCAGACTGAGGGGGAGGGGCAAGGCGAAATCACCTTTATTCAGGGAACTGTGGGAGGAGCCACAGGGGCAGTCAGCAGAGGGGCGTGTCCAGACAGTTAACCCAGTTACAACATATATATGGTTTCCCACACGTATACTTCGCGTTCTTAAGTGATTAGTTTTTGATTTTGACCTGCATGGGTTTCCCATGTTATATGTTCTATTTAAGGCTATTCTGGTCGGGGACTCATTACTGAGTCCTGTGTACGCAAGTTGAGCTCTTGGTTTGATTATTCCCTGTATTATTCTCTGAATAAATCTTCATCATTAATTTCTGCTATCCGATCCCAAGTTTGAGCCCACTCATCGGAGGAGCGTTACACTGAGATATTGACTCCCAGGAATTCCAACCCTGGGGTCTCTCATATCGGTTCCGGCAGAGGTTATCAGACCTTAATTGTTAACTCCGTTTCTTCCTGATCTCAGAATCGGAATTGGGTTTATTACTGACATACTCTCTGTGGCCACTTTACTAAGTACAGCAGTGGAACCCGGTGTAGTCCTCTGATGCTTAGCCCATCCACTTCAAAGTTCAATGTGTTGTGTGTTCAGAGGTGGTCTTCTCACACCAGTGTGGTAACAGGTGGTTATTTGAGCTCCTGTCAGCTTGAACCAGTCTGGCCTTTCTCCTCTGACCTCTCTCATTAACAAGGTGTTTTCACCCACAGAACTGCTGCTCACTGAATGCTTTTTTTTGTACCTTAACTCTAGAGACTGTTGTGTGTGAAAATCCCAGGAGATCAGCAGTTTGAGATATTGAAACCACCCCGTCTGATACCGGCAATCATTCCACAGTCAAAGTCACTTAGATCACATTTCTTCCCCATTCTGATATTTGGCCTGAACAGCAACTGAACCTCTTGACCATGTCTGTGTGTTTTTATGCACTGAGTTGCTGCTACATGATTGGCTGATTAGATATTTGCATTAACAAGGTGTACCTAATAAAGTGGCCACTGACTGTTGTGAAATGTGCTATTTTATCACAGTGCCACACATAAAAAATTACTGTGAATTGCCTTATATAGATAGTGCAGAAAGAGAGCAAGATAATGAGGCGGGGGCCATGGGTTTATGCTCCATTGGGATCTGATGGCGGAAGGGGAGACATATTTATTTTAACGGTACAGCGTGGAGTGGGCCTTTCTGGCCCTTTGAGCCACGCCACCCCAGCAAACCCCGCCAGACTCAGTTGACCCAAACCTAAACACAGGACAATTTAAATGACCAATTAACCTACCCGGTACGTCTTTGGACTGTGGGAGGAAACCAGAGCACCCGGAGGAAACCCACACATTCCACAGGAAGGATGAACTCTGAACTCTGAACTCTAGAACGCCCTGCGGTGAGATAACATCCTGCCAACCGCTAACTACTGTGTTCTTATTCCATTTGGAACTCTTACCCCACTTTGAACTATATCTTCTGTAAACAAAGTGCTCTATAAATAAAATTATTATTAATGGTAATATTGGGGCCTGGCCTGATGCCGCGGGCATATCTCCCACCCCAGCAGTGTGACTGGACTGCTGTAAGTACCTGATCTGGTTCACTGATGTAGATCAGTGATAGTCTCCACCCCTACAGGAATTGACTCCATCCCAGATGCCCATATCCACCCAATGCCTACTTCTTTTCCTAGCCAGGGCCTCAATATCCCTCATCATCCAGGGTTCCAAATTCCTTACCAGTCTTGCCCGTTGCTCTAACAGGGACGTGCAGACCTTGCACTCTCATCATCTCACTTTCAAAGCCTCCCGCTTGCCAGAGATCCTTTTACCCATTAGCAACTTGCCCCAATCCACTTTACCTTTCCCATATCTAATGAAAGGGTTAACTTATGAGGAGTGTTTGATGGCTCTGGGCCTGTACTCGTGGGAGTTTAGAAGAATGAGGGGGGATCTCATTGAGACCTATCAAATATTGAAAGACCTTGATAGAGTGGATGTGTTTCCTATAGTGGGGGAGTCTAGGACCAGAGGGCACATTCTCAGAATAGAGGGATGTCCATTTAGAACTGAGATGAGGAGGAATTTCTTTAGCCTGAAGCTAGCGACTCTGGAATTCATTGCCGTAGTTGGCTGTGAAGGCCAAATCGTTGGGTATATTTAAAGCAGAGGTTGATAGGTTCTTGATTCCTGAGGACTTCAAAAGTTACAGGGAGAAGGCTGGGGTTGAGAGGGATAATAAGTCAGCCATTATGGAATGGTGGAGCAGACTCGATAGACTAAATGGCTAAGTCTTGCTCTTAAGTCTTATGTTCTAATTTAAAACTAATATAACTCTGGTCATGGGTCCCAAATTGCTCAATTTCCTTTCTTTAATACTGTCAAAATTTGCCTTTCCCCAATTTGGAACTTCAGAACCAGATCCATCCCTTTCCCTAACTAATTAAAGTCTAGTAGAACTATGGTTACTGCTCCCAAATTGCTCCCCACTGTTAGCTCAGTCATTAATCCTGTCCCATTTCCCAAATAGAGTCAAAACTTCTGTTCTTCGGCCCTGCAGTGTCATCTGTCCACCTCCCTCCAGATGCTGCTCGACTTGCTGAGTTTATCCAGTGCATTCTCTTGTGTCTCGATAGGTCAATTGGATGCTGCAGATCCCTCCCCTCCAGTGTAGGGATTCCTGACCTTCGTTATGCCAGTGAGCTGAGGGGTCCGGGACCCCGCGTTGAGACCCCCTGCTCTAGTGTGTTAGCTGAGTGGGTGCAGGAGTTCACTGCTTAACGTGATGCAAACACACAGCTGACTGTGTGCTGCTGGATTTCACACTCCGGCGGAGGAGGGCTCCTCCCGTTGGTGCTGCCCTCCGCTGTTCACTCAGTGGAAGACAAGCCGGATGGCCTTTGTCTGCAGCTGCACTTGCACAAGATGAGGAACTGCTGCATGCTTGTTCTTGCAGAAACATGGCTCCAGGGCAAAGTCCTATGCACCATCACTCTACAGGCCCTGGCACTCAGGCACATGGGCTGTATTTTTACTTTTTAACATGGTGCTTGCAACTGTATGTTTTTCTGCTACCATAGTTATATAATTATATGATTATATGGTGGCTTTATTACGTTCACTTTCCAGAAGTGGCTGTGTGACCTTGGCTTCACTAGAAGAGAGATCAAGCCAACCAGCAGGGCTGTAGCTGAGGCGGCAGAGAAAGAATCAGCATGGGTGTGGACCAAGTATGTCCGGAGGGGCAGATAGTCAGACAGCGTATACATATCTTGCAAACCCTTCAGTAGTTGCATAGACACCTGAAGAGCAGACTATCTGTTGGATGGAAATGACCAACAACTCTGATCGAGGCAGATGCCAAGTTTTTAAGCTCACCAGTGGGAGGTGGTGCTTTAGCACTGCTGGCCCACCACCTCGAGGGAGTCTTGATCATAAGCGGGCTGAAACTCCTGAAGACAGGTGGCAGATCAACTGATGATCCCACTGGTGATAGCACAGGACAGTTAACATCTTAGTCCACGTGTGTTTTCAATTCTTATGTACTATGTGTGACTACTGGTACTGTGCTGTGCACCTTGGCCCCAAAAGAACACGGTTTCATTTCGCTCTATGCAAGTATACGGTCGAATGACAATTAAGTTTGTACTCTAACTTAATTTATTCATAGTAATATTACTTTGTGTGTGAGTTACACATACTATTATGTGCTCCTTAGTTCAGAGGAACATTGTTTATTTGGCGGTATATGTGTATATGGTTAAATGACAATAAACAAACTTAAGGAATTGCAAAGTAGGAATAGACTTCCTTCATGAGCTAGCAGAGGCTAAATGGGCCAAGTGGCCTTCTTCATAGTAAGGAATGATGGTTCTCCAACCATGTGCGTGGTCCGCTCCCCCAGTTTGCCGGGAAGAGGGGGAAGCGTCAGCGAGGCAGCCCTACTCGTCGACGGAGGAGCTCACGGGGTTTTAGCTGGGAGAGGTGGTCAGAAGCGGGCTGTGTCCGCGGGGCAGGGGATGAAGAGCAGTCAACAGCAGAACCACCAGCACAAGGAAAGCAGCTTTCAGCAGCAGACGGAGGGAGGAAGCCCGCTGCCGCCGCGCTTTTACCGACTGCTTGACGTAATCGGTCAGGTCGTACTTGCTGGGATGGTATCTCAGCTGCTTCCTGGCTTTCTCGATGCTGAAGGTGTGCGTGACAGAAATGTTCTGAACCTGCGGAAAGGAATGTGAGGAGTAACTAAACAGGCAAGGTCACATCACCTGCTAGAGGCCGCTCGGCCGGCACTGGCTCCCTGGAATATCCCACGCATCCCCGCAGAGCTTCCCTGCTGCTTTTCACCCCTTTCCCATTCTTGTTGGATTTGATAACTTTGCCACGCATGTGAGGATGTATTCAGTGGGGGAAGGGATGAGGAGGGTACCTGCTGGCCACCAACCCATTGCCTGCTTTTGGGTGGAGCGTCTCAGGTGAGGCCAGCACTATGAAGTCGCCCCCTTCCTGAGCCATTAAAGAGCCCATGGCCATATTTATTCTGGGCAATAGAGTCAGAGCACTACGATACAGAAACAAGCCCTTTGGCCCATCTAGTCTTTGCCAAACCATTAATCTGGCTAGTCCCACTGGACCATAGCTCTCCGTACCCCTCCCATCCAAACGCCTGATCCAAACCCCTCTAGTTCGGATGTCGCAGGCAAACCCACATTCGCCACTTCCACTGGCACCTCATTCCACACTCTCACCACCCTCTGAGTGAAGAACTTACCCCTCAGGCTCCCCTTAGATATTTCACCTTTCACCCTTAACCCATGACCTCTAGTACTAGTCTCACACAACCTCAGCAGAAAAAGTCTGCTCCCATTTATTGTGTATTTGAGTAATTTTGCAAATACATTTTTGATTCCTTTCTATCCCCTTTGGTTCAGTCCCTTCCCACCTACATCCATGACAACCCTCATGCCCTCGATCTTCTCAGTAATTTTTAATTCCCTGGTCCTGACTGCCCCAACTTCACCATGGACATCCGGTCCCAATACACTTCTATCCCCGCATCTGGAAGACCTCAAAGCCTTCCGCTTCTTTCTTGACAGAAGAACCAGCCAATACTCCCTCCAGCAGCACCCTCTTCTGCCTGGCAGAACTGGTCCTCACCCTCAACGATTCTTCCTCCCACTTTCTCCAAACTCGAGGGTTAGCCATGGGCACTCACGTGGCCCCCAGCTATGCCTGCCTTTTCAATGGTGATGTAGAACAGTCTATGTCACAGCCTTCCCCAGTTATACTCCCCAACTCTTCCTCCACTTCACCGACAACTGCATTGGCACTGCTTCATGCACCCACACTGAACTCGTCAATTTCATCAATTTTGCCTTTAGCTTCCACCCTGCCCTTAAATACACTTGGACCATCTCTGATGACTCACTCCTATTCCTTGATCTCTCTGTCTTCATCTTTGGAGACAAACTATCAACCAAAATCTTTTACAAACTTACTGATTCCCACAGTTATCTCCACTATACCCTTCTTACCCCTATCTCCTGTGAAAATGCTATTCCCCTCTCACTGCGTCTGTCCCCAGGTTGCAGCTTTCCATCCCAGGACATCAGCCATGTCCTCCTCCTTCAAAGAACAGGGTTACCCTCCCTCTACTGTTGATTCTGTTCTCACCTGCATCTCCTCCGTTTCCCGTACATCTGCGCACGCTCCATCTTCCCTCTGTCCTTACCTACCACCCCATCAGCCTCAGCATTATCCTCCATCTCCAAAGGGACCCTACCACTAAACACCCTCCCCGCTTTCCACAGAGATTGCTCCACAATTCCTTGTCCATTCGTCACTCACCATTAACCTCCAACCTGACACTTAACCCTGCAAGAAGCCTAAGGTGCTACACCGGCCCATACACCACCCCCCCTTGCCTCCATTCAGGGCCCCAAACAGTCCTTCCAGGTGAGGCAGCACTTCACCGCTTTGTCAAGCTCTTCCACACCATTGACCACAAGTGGGTGGCCAAAGATTTTAATTTTCGTTCCCATCCATTCCAACATGTCGATCCATGGCCTCCCTCTGGGTGGCGCAGCAACACCTTGTATTCTGTCTGGGTGGCCTCCAGCCTGATGGGATCAACATCGATTTCTCCTTCTGGTAACCCCTCTACTCTAATCCCCACTCTGACCCTGCACTTCTTATCACTTCCCCTGGGTCCCTTCCCTTTCACTGACGGCCCACTCTCCTCTCCAGCCCTTGACCTTTCCCACCCACGGCTTCACCTATCACCTTCTAGCCAGCCTCCTTCCTCACCCCCCACCTTTTTATTCTGGCATCTTCCTCCTTCCCACTCGGTCCTGAAGAAACGCCCCGGCCCAAAATGTCAACTGTTTATACCTTTCCATAGATGCTGAGTTCTTCCAGCACTTTGTGTGTATTACTTCGCAAATATATTGTTTGATTAAGTATTCTTGTTCATTTAAATAATTAATTACAGGCTATATGTGAAAGCAGGTGAGTTGCACACATCATAACTCTCCTATGTTATACGTGTGTGTCTCACTTAAAGTAAAAACAAAACTAGGTACATCATTCCTGGCTTCATGTTTTTGCGTTCAATTAGTTGAAGGTTTTGGAGTTCCAAAAACATCACATTTACTCTGTCCGTCCTGCACTCTCAGCCATCAGTCAGCCTGAGTTTAGAGGACTGTGTATGTGTGTGCATACATGGGAGGGAGGGAGGCACGAGGCTTGTTTCCCTGTTGATGCTCGGTATGTTTTACTGTGTTCTGTGTTCTGCCAAGCGTTGTGGGTATGCTACATCACTGAGGTGACCCCAGCACAATCCTTGCTGATTTGATGTGAGGCCGACAACCCATTCCACCGTGCGTTTCAATAAAGCTAATCTCGAATCAACCACGCTGCCTGCAACCTGAGGAGACTGCAGGGTCGTGGACACAGCTCAGCACATCATGGAAACCAGCCTCTCCTTCTCGCTGCCTCAGTAAAACAGTCAGCATAATCAAAGACCCCACCCATCCTGGAGATTCCCCCTTTTCCTGCTCCCATCAGACAAGAGATACAAAAGGCTGAAAGCACCTACCACCGGGGTCGAGGACAGTTTCTACCCCCCGTTATAAGACCAGTAAACCTCCTGTACAATAGAGATGAACTCTGAACCCTTGATCTACCTCATCATGCACTCTCCCTGTAACTGTAAAACTTTATTCTGCATTCTGTTGTTGCTTTAACTTCTGCTACCCTGATGATTTCACCCTCCCCCCCCCCACCTTCTTATTCTGGTTTCGCCCCGCCCCTTTATTTCCAGTCCTGATGAAAGCTCTTGGTTTGAAAGGTTGACTGTTTATTCCCCTCTATAGATGCTGCCCAACTTTGAGATCCTCCAGCACTCTATGTGTGCTGCTCTGGATTCCCAGCACCTGCAGAATCTCTGGTGTCTGGGACTGGGTCTGTTGGTCAGTACCTTGGTGCGGGTGAGCAGGGGAGGGATCTCCACCACTGGTCTCAGGGCCATGTGCAGATATTCCATCAGAGCAGCTGCAAGACAGAAGAAGAGGTTGTGATGATGGTGTGAGAGGTCCTTCCTATCTGTGACATCCATTGTTCGGGCTTTTATCTTGAACTATAGACCTGTCAGCTTTTAATTTGACAGCGCTGCCACCTCAATTTTGAAATTCCGTCAGATTACATCAGGAGGGCGGCCATTTTGTTTTTTTAGTACAAATTTTCAGTCGGACTAAAGTACAGATACATAATCCAGTGTTGTCTGTCTTCCATTTGCACCATCAAAATCATCGTCATTTTACTCTTCATCAATTGTGCATGTCGGTGGGGTGGCAGGGTGGGGATCTGACCCTACCTAAGGGGGCATAAGGCTCTCCTTCTCTTGGGCAAGGGGTACCACCTGCTTAGCTCCCCCCCAACCCAATCAGGGTCATGTGAACCCATGGGAGCAGGTGGTGGATGGTCGTATGTGGAGCTGGTGCAGATCACAAGTTTTGTTATATTGGCAATCTCTGAAGAGTGTTGATAATGGCTGGGGACACCCGTCTTGTACAGACATTGCACAGAAGGCAATGGCAAACCACTTCTGTAGAAACATTTGCCAAGAACAATCACGGTCATGGAAAGACCACAATTGCCCACGTCACGTAATGAATGCACACGCGGAGCTTTGACGCTCCTGACTCCCATGTTTAGCTGAGTGGAGTTCGGCTTTCTGCTGAATTGTGTACTTCCTGTTCCACACGCAGAGCCATACACCCATCAAACCGTGCCGCAAATGGCAGACCCAGGGCCCCTGCACCTGGACAAAATGTCCGGCCCAACTGCTGTGGGAGGGAGCTTGGGCAACAGGCGGGACATCCTCACAAAAGCGACGTGGATGAATGAGGCGGTGGAACAATGGCCACACCCACACATTACCCCTCCCTCTCCAACATCCCCTCCATCTCACTCCCTCTCTGTCCCTATCCACCTGCTCCCTCCCTCACCCTTGGGAGAGCTAAAGGGTGGAGGAGGGGCGAGGGGAGAAGAGGAGGAAGGCAGACCATTCCCTCTACTCCTCTTACCCCGTCTCTCTGCCACTCCCCCATCTCCAGCCTCTGTCCCTCTCTTGTTGTTAGTGAGATGGGTATGTCTGGCCAAGGTCAGGATTATCAGCACAGAGATATGGAAGAGACAAAACCACCCAGAGCCACGACAAATGATGGTATCTCACCTGCTGTGTAAACAAGCCGGGTGGGAACATGGAGCCAAGGTCGGTAGCCTAGCTTTACAGACTAGTGGGGAGGGGAAGAGAGAGACATTGGGTGAGTTCAGAAACAGCTGATTCCACTGCAACCCCACTTCCCGCGACAGAACAGGCAGAGGCTACAACCCTCTGCAGCTTTTCCCGATCTTGTGCATTGGCGCTACCATACCTGACCTTGATGCCTCCAGTCAGAATGCTCTCCATCACGTATCTATAGAAATTTGCAAACATCTTTAGTGACATACGAAAGTTCAAATGAATTTATTATCAAAATACATAAATCCACCATATACAACCCTGAGATACATTTCCCTGTGGGCATACTGAATAAATCCATAATAAAACAACAGTCATAACAGAATCAATGAAAGACCACGTGTTCAATCAGAGTGCAAAAGATGATAAATTGTGCAAACACAAAATAAATAAATAATAATAATTTGTTACGTACCCCGTGACGGGTTAGAGAACCAGCAGAAATGGAAAACACCTTGGCGTCTGGTATTGCTGTTAACTAATGCTCGTTTATCAGTAATTACACAATACAGTCATATAAATTCAGATATATCAAACAGGTTAGCAAAGTTCATGCATATGTAAGTGTGGAAATATAAAAACCAAGCTTCTTCAAGCCTAGGGGGTAAATGGATACAGTCTTACGGTGATGGGTAAATGAAATCAGTTCAGTTCGTGGTTATTGAGTTGAGTAGTGATGGACAGAGAGAGGTGTTGTAGTTGTCCGAGTAAGTCGATACTGTTGATTCTTCCTGTGGTCCTCCGGAACTTCCAAGTTAGCCAAGCTTGACCCATTTAAGAGCACCGTCTTCAAGCGATTATCAATCAACCTAGGCAAAGGTTAGACACACTGGTAGATTCCACAGGGTCGCTCTTTCATGCACTATACATTGATCCCTCACAATTGATCCTCAGTCCCACACTCGTGAGCACCTGGACAGGATAGTGGTAACTTCACCACACCTTAGTGCGTCTGCGTGTCCTGTGAAACAAGCAGTTACGCTGGTTTAAATACTGTTGTGCTGAACACCAGCTGTCCATCAAGTAGCTCCTCCCTTCTCTCTCTGTAGGAACTCAGAAGCTGGCAGTGTCCTTGCAGAAATCCCATATAAACTGTGAGCAGACTTCGCTCCGCTCTCTCTCAGTAACAAGCTGTTTGCGCTGTACAGCTGCACGCTCTCTCTCTCTTTTTAAAAGCACAGTCCATAATGAATAACTCAGGATATCGTCACACTTCCCTCCTTTTGGGAAAAATGATGAAGGAGCAAAATTTTAGTCTAACAGTAGATTACAAATTTTGAAACAATACATGTATAATTATCAGATAACAGAGCAAAACATGTACAATTTCTAACTTAATATCTGGATAAACAATCAGCTATAATGTCAGTACCTTTCACATGTTTTATTTTCAGTTCATATTCTTGCAAGATCAGACTCCAGTTTAATAACCTTCTATTCTTATCCTTCATTTCCCCCAGAAACGCTAACGGATTATGGTCCGTGTAAACCACAAGTGGTTTCTGGGCAGGACAAACATAGACTTCAAAATGTTGTAAAGCCAGAATAAGTGATAGCAACTCCTTTTCCGCAGTAGAATAATTTTTCTGGTGCACATTAAATTTCTTTGAGAAATAAGCTACTGGATGTTCAATTTCATCATCATCCTTTCTGTAACAATACTACCCTGGCAGCTTCATCACTAGCGTCTATCGCTATAGAGAATGGTTTTGAAAAATCAGGTGCTTTGAGCAGAGGATGATAACACAGAATAGTTTTTAGTCATTTAAATGCCTCCTGGCAAAGGTCACTCCATACAAATCTTTCACTCTTCCCTAGGAGTTTTGTTAGGGGGAGAGCGATGTTTGCCAAGTTCTTACAGAACTTACAGTAATACCCAACCATTCCTAGAAACCTTCTTAACGCTTTCTTGCCCATCGAAATGGGAACTTCAGCAATGGCTTGAACCTTGGCCTCTACAGGAGCCTGTTGGCCCTGGCCTACTGCATAGCCCAGATATGTAACTGTGGCATGACCAAACTCACTTTTAGCCAGGTTCACAGTAAGATTGGCCTTGGAAAGCCTGTGTTATGTACCCCATAACTGGGTTGCCAATGGAAATGGAACACTCGTTGGAGTCTGTGATTACTAGGAACTAATAAAGTTTTATTACAGAAATAAGTAATACAGTACACTAATCGCAAGGATTGAAATGTAACAGGTTAGCAATGATAATACACACATATACACAGAAATAGGGTAATAGGAATCAACCAAGCTCTATCGCAGTCTAGGGGTAAAATGATCAGTCTTAAGTGAAGCAGAGTTCAGTTCAGTTTAGTGCAGTTCGAAGTAATCGCTGTTGTTGTACCATTGGAGAGAGAGAGAGTGAGAGATGCAGTTGGTTTCGGGCAGACCTTTTGATGTCTTCTGATCCCACTGTGGTCACCGACTGTGACCCCTCCGTTCTAGATACAATCGTTCTTCCGCAGTGAACCCGGCACCCGGGCAAGGGCAGACACACACCCCAGGTTCCCACCGATCGTACCTTTACACCCTGTGAGCCTCTGATCGATTCCCGCGAACCAGTCCTCCAAACTCCTACCAACTTGTGGGGGCACACTGCTCTTTCCAGGGTCTCGTGGCGTGTTGTGCCTTAGCAAACCTGCTCTTTTTATTCCCCTGCTGGGGTATCACCTGTCCATCAAACTTCAAACAGTTCAGGTTCAAAGCAAACAGTCTGTTAATATCTGAATTGTGTTTCTTTCTCATTAATATCTCTCTTCTCTCTTATTAGCATTTTGAATGTTTCTCCATTGTCTTCCGTTATCTCTCTCATTAGCATCATCCGTCCGGTAGCTCTGCTTGGCGTCACACATGACACCTGTCAAATAGCTTTTCTACAGCTGCAATATGTTCTTCCCACGTGTCCTTCCATACACCAGATAATCAATATAAGCCCCTGTATTTTCTAAACCCTCAATCACTGAATTCATCATCCTTTGGAATGTCCCTGGAGCACTTTCCACCCAAAGAGTAAAACATTGTACTCATACAGTCCAGATGGCGTCACAAATGCAGATATTTCTTTAGCCCTTTCTGTCAAAGGAACACACCAGTATCCTTTTAACAGGTCAATCTTTGTAAGGTATTTAGCCTTCCCTACTCTATCAATACAGTCAACCACTCTTGGGATAGGATAAGCATCTGTCTTGGTTATTGCATTAACTTTCCTGTAGTCAGTACAGAATCTAATGCCTCCGTCCAGCTTAGGGACAATAATGCGGGGTGATGCCCAGTCTGGGGTAAACGGCCTATAATGCCGACTGTCAGCATGTATTCAATTTCTTGTTTAACCATTTTATTTTTGTCTTGCCTCATTCTGTACAGGTGCTGCCTAATTGGATCAACTTTACCTACAATTACGCCATGCACTGCAGCCGCACACTGTCTTGGAATGTCAGGGAATAAATATGTACACTTGCTAATTAAGCCTTTCAAGTGTTTTTGTTGCTCAGGCTCTAAATGATGGATTTTACAGTCAAGATTTTCCAAAACAACAGTGTTTTCAAGCTTTGTGGAAGACTACACTGAGTTCATTAAAATTATCTGGTATCTCAGTACCAGGCTCCACAGCTTCACGTGTTTTCATAACAGTACTCACAGGCGCTATCCTATCATACCAGTGTTTCATTTTAATTTGAGCATTCTGCAAATTCTGCTTTGCAAGCTCTCAAGCCTGGTTAAGCCTATCTCGAAACTTCAAAACATAATCCAGCACACTGACACATACTTTCAGATCAGACCACTATTCTCTGACCAAGGTCAAAGGTCTTCTGGGCCTGTGACCGAAAACAAGCTCAAACAGACTAAACCCCAATGATTCTTGAATCAAATCCTTAACAGCAAATAAGAGTAAGGGAACCCCCCTCATCCCAGTTTTTTTTTCCATTTTCCACACAATACATTTTAATCATGGTCTTAAGAGTGGAGTGGAACTGTTCCAAGGCTCCCTGGGACTCTGGGTGATATGCAGATGACACAATGTGCTTAGCTCCCAGTTCTCTAACTATCCCCTGGAATGTTCTCGAAGTAAAGTTACTGCCCTGGTCAGATTGAATTTCTTTGGGCAGACCCACCAGTGTGAAAAACTTGCTGAGTGCTTTTACCCCAGTCTTGGCCTGGATGTTTCTGAGAGGCACTACTTCAGGAACCTAGACGCAGTACACATAATTGTTAACAAGTACTGATGACCAGCTGTGGTCTTTGGCAATGGGCCAACACAATCCACTATGACCCTAGACAAAGGTTCACCAAAAGCTGGTATCGGTTTAAGTGGTGCTACTTGAATAACCTGATTAGGTTTCCCATCAACCTGGCAGCTATGGCAAGTCCTGCAAAAATTCACAACATCCTTTCTTAAATCAGGCCAGTAGAATTCCTTTATAATCCTGTTCACTGTCTTTCTCACTCCAAAATAGCCACCTAAGGGCATACTATGAGCCATGTTTAAAATCTCAGCCTTGTAAACTTTCGGAACCACTACCTGGTGCACAATAGCCCAGTCCTCACTTGCAGGCACAGTGGCTGGTCTCCACTTCCTCATTAACACCCCGTCTTTAAGGTAATATCCCACTGACTCTTTCTGAATCTCATCCTCGGAGAGAGCTGTCTCCCTTAAAACTACAATTTCAGAATCCCCCTTCTGTTCCTCCATGAATTCCTTTCTAGATAAGGACAAACCTTTCTCATCAACCTTACTCTCTCTAAGTCCTGCTGGAATAGGGAAGGTAGAAAAGTCTCTGATAAATCATCATGAGCATCAGCAGACTTTTTCAACATGCTTCGGGTTACTGTGCATGTGGGGTAAACATCAGTATTCATGGATGGGTCTTCAGCAGCAGCCCTGCTTGTTAGCTGCACTGCTGGATAAACATCACCTTGGATAGGTGTCAACCTCCCCCCAGTGTTTACTAAACTCAGCACTACCACCAGACTTATGAAAACCATGTGTAAATTGTGAAAAGTTCCAAACAATCCATTTATTCCATTCCTACAACCTTTAGCTCGATCTGTCTCCATAGTAACCTTTGCAAGTGGCCTCTCAAAATCAAAACAATCCCTTTTCTCCACATCACAATCGTGAAAAGCAACTCCATAACCTTGAAGGTGTTTACATCCAAATGTTAAAACAAAATTCAACAGAGTAGCACATACTTCTTCAGCAGGCCATTGTCCTGAAAGCAGGGTCAAAGGTTGCGAAACCAATCCAACCTTCCCCAGTATTTTATTCAAAAGTCCAGAGACAGCACCCTTCTCAATATCTTCTGTAACATTTACCTCACCAATTTTCATCTCATCACTAACTTTTAGAACACTGCCTAATACAAGTGACTGAGAATCCTCCATTTCCACTGGTACCAAGGTTAACTCCTTATTCACTGAACCAAGTCCCCCTGGCACAAAAGGACTGCATTCCTTTTCCACCGAGTCAGACACCTCAGACCTTAACTGAGCTTCAACACAAGGTTCAGTACCTTGTGAGTCCACAGGTACTTCAACAACCTGAACACAGGCAATCCGGACAGCTGCCTCTTCTAGGCTGCCATCACCTGTCCCAGTTTCAAATTCAAGGTCACCCTGATCCTCCCAGCTCCTCTCTAGGAAACTCTCATCTGGAGTAAACTCAACCTCGTGGGTTAAAACAACTTCACCTGCTAATCTAGCAGACTCCCGCAAGGTAGCGGCACCCTTTTCATCTAGGTACGCCCTTACATCATCGGGAACACACTTCTTAAATGCTTCAATCGACACCAGCTCTTTCAAGCTGTAAATTTCAGCAGGGTCCGACACTGGACATCCCAGCTGCCACATCTCCCTCTCAATCTCCCTCTCTCTGTTTGTCTGCCTCTCTAGCCTCATGGACCATCTGCTTTTCTGCTTCATCAGCCTCGAGCTGTTTTAACTGCAACTCATGCTCACACTTCATTTTTGCTGCCTGAAGCTGAGCCTCAGCCTCAGTAAGTACTTCACCTTCAGCAAACATTTCCGACACTTCCTCCTCAAATGTTCCTTTGGATACATAATGCTGTGCTATTAACGTCTGCATCTGAGCCCTCTTTATTCTAGTAGTCACCCTAACTTTTAACTTATGAGCAATTCCCAACAACACATCCCTCTTCCAATCATCCAATGCCTCAGGGGCTGGGTCTGCCTCAAACTCATTAACCTCAAACTCCACTTCTGCTGATATTCCACACAATCAAATCAAAAGGGATTTTCCCTAATCAGATCAACTATTCAATCAAGCCCCCAACAATTTTTAGAATAGCTCCCACCAATTTGTTCATTGGATAGATGCAGGCCCCAATTTGTTACGTACCCCGTGATGGGTTAGAGAACCAGCAGAAATGGAAAACACCTTGGCGTCTGGTATTGCTGTTAACTAACGCTCGTTTATCAGTAATTACGCAATACAGTAATACAAATTCAGATATATCAAACAGGTTAGCAAAGTTCATGCATATATAAGTGTGGAAATATAAAAACCAAGCTTCTTCAAGCCTAGGGGGTAAATGGATACAGTCTTATGGTGATGGGTAAATGAAATCAGTTCAGTTCGTGGTATTGAGTTGAGTAGTGATGGGGAGAGAGAGAGGTGTTGTGGTGGTTCGAGTAAGCCAATGCCGTCGATTCTTCCCGTGGTCCTCCGAAACTTCCAAGTTAGCCAAACTTGACCCATTTAAGATCACCGTCTTCAAGTGATAATCTACCAGCCCAGGCAAAGGTTAGACACACCGGTATACTCCACAGGGTCACTCTGTCACGCACCAGTAATCACAGATCGACCCTCAGTCCCACACTCGTGGGGACCAGGACAGGATAGTGGTAACTTCACCACACCTTAGTGTATCTGCATGTCCTGTGAAACAGGCAATTATGCTGGTTTAAATACTGTTGTGCTGAACACCAGCTGTCCGTCAAGTAGCTCCTCCCTTCTCTCTCTGTAGGAACTCAGAAGCTGGCAGTGTCCTTGCAGAAATACCAAACAAACTGTGAGCAGACTTCGCCCCTCTCTCTCTCAGTAACAAGTTGTTTGTGCTGTACAGCTGCACGCGCTCTCTCTCTCTCTCTCTCTCTTTTTAAATGAATAACTCAGGATATTGTCACAAATAATAAATAAATAATCATAACTATCGAGAACATGAGTTGAAGAGTTCTTGAAAGTGAGTCCATGGGTTGTGTGGAACATTTCAGTGATGGGACAAGTGAAGATATCCCCTCTGGTTGGAGCCTGATGGTTGAGAGGTACTAACTGTTCCTGAACCTGGTGGGGTGGGGTGTGGGTCCTGAGGCTCCCGTACCTCCTTCCTGATGGCAGCAGCGATAAGAGAGTGTGTCCTGGTGGTGGGGGCCCATGACAATGGATGCTGGTTTCCTGTGAGGACACTTGATGTAGATGTGCTCAGTGGTGGGAAGGGCTTTACCTGAGATGGACTGGGCTGTATCCACTACTGTTTGAAGGATTTTCCTTTCAGGGACATTGTTGTTTCGATACCAGGCTGTGATACAGTCAGTCAGTATACTCTCCACCACACATCTATAGAAGTTAGTCAGAGTTTTAGATGTCATGCTGGATCTCCGCAAACTCCTAATGAAATATAACCTCTGAGTGCTTCACAATTGCATCAGTGTGTTGGGCTCAGGTTAGATGCTCTGAGATATTGTCAGCAAGGAACTTGGAACTGTTTGACCTTTCCACTGCAGATCCCTCAGAGACTTCTGGTATGTGTTCCTAAACTCAATCAATTCCTTGGTCTTGCTTGCCGTTGTGATGAACTCTTGGTCTTCCAATCTACCTCTTCGTGGCCCCTACACTGCACTCTCTCTGTAGTTGTAGTGCTTTATTTTGCATCCTGTTTTCTCTTCTCACTGCTGCCACCAGGTCCACGAACAGTTATTACCCCTCTGGCACCCAGAGAGGACAACCTCACTCAACTTCACTCAACCCAAAGGTGAACTGTTCCCACAACCTATGGACTCACTTTCAAGGACTTTTCATCTCATGTTCTCAATACAGTATTTGATTTTTTTTTTCTTTGTTAGTATTTGCACAGTTTATTAACTTTTGAGCGTTGGTTACTTATCTTTAATGTGTGGTTTTTCATTGACTCCATTGTGTTTCTTCGTATTTACTGCGAATGCCCACAAGGAAGTGAATCTCAGGGGTTTATATGGTGACATATGTGTACTTTGATAAACTTACTTTGTACTCTGGGCTTGTTACCACTTCAGTGTACTTCTGGAATGACCTGTCCGGACCGCAGGCAAGCAAAAGCTTTTCACTGTAGCTTGGTACGTGTGACAGAAATGAATGATCACTGACTGCCCACAATAAACACAAGAAGTTCTGCAGATGCTGGAAATCCAGAGTAAATCACACGAAATGCTGGAGGAACTCAGTAGGTCTCTCCATAGATGCTGCCTGGCCTGATGAGATCCCCCAGCATTTTGTGTGTGTTGTCAATGCAGGTGCAGGGCCCATTGACACTGAAGGGTCTTTATTGGTTCTCTCTTCACAGATGCTGCCTGATCATAAAACATGTGGACATTTGGCCCATCAAGTCTGCTCACCATTCCATCATGGCTGACTAATTATATCTGCTGTCTTCTCTCCGTAACCTTTGACACCCTTACTAATTAAGAACCTATCAACCTCTGCTTTAAATATACCCAATGCCTCGGCCTTCATAGCTGCCCGTGGTAATGGTGTCCACCAATTCACCACCCTCTAAGTAAAGAAATTCCTCCTCATCTCTTTTCTAAAGGGTTGTCCCTCTATTCTGAGGCTGTGGCCTCTGGTCCTCGACTCCCCCTCTGCAGGAAATATCTTCTCCACATGCACTCTATCTAGGCCTTTCAATATTTGATAGGTTTCAATGGGATCTCCCCTCATTCTTCTAAGTTGCAGTGAGTTCGGGCCCAGTGCCATCAAACACATCAAACATTCCTCATACATTGACCCTTTCATTCCCAGAATCATTCCTATGAACCTCTTGGACCCTCTCCAATGCCAGCACATCTTCTCTGAGAAAAGGGGCCCAGAACTGCTCACAGTACTCCCAGGTGCAGTCTGACCGAAGCCTTACAGGGCCTCAGCTTTATAAAGACCTGCCGCGTATTTCCCAGATTTTCTGTTTGTATTTCCGTTTTCCAGCATCTGCAGTTTTTTTACGATTTTATTTAGTGACACATCGCGGAATAGGCCCTTCCGGCCCTTCGAGCCACGTCGCCCTGGCAACCCCACAATTAACCCGAACCTAATCACGGGACAGTTTATAATCCGGTACGTTGTTGAACTGTGGGAGGAAGCCGGAGCACTCGGAAAACCACGTGCTCTGTGCGGAGGACAGAAAGACTCCTCACAGAACGGAGTCGGGATTGAACTCTGAATTCCGGAAGGCCGCAAGCTGTTATAGTGTCATGCTAACCGCCTCGTTACCGTGGCAACTCCTTCCTAAAATAATATGGAGGATTTTACCTGAGTATGGACAGGACGTCAGGAGACCTACCAGAGGGGTTAACCATTCAAACACGTTCACGGCCTCGCCATCATTGACGTAGCATGTCTGTCCACCCTGCAAACACAAGATGTCAGGCCAGTAGCAGACATGAGCCCGACCGACCCACCACAGCAACACACACAGAATGCCGGAGGGACTCGGCAGGTCGGGCAGCAGCAACGGAGATGAATAAACAGTCGGCGTTTTGGGCCAGGACTGGGAAGGAAGAGAGAAGATGCCGGAATAAGAGGGTGGGATGAGGGAAAGGAGGACAAGCTAGGAGGTGATTGGTTGGGGGGGGGTGAAGTAAGAAGCTGGGAGGTGATAGGTGGAAAAAGCAAAAGGCTGAAGAAGAAGGAATCTGATGGGAGAGGAGAGTGGACCATGGGGGGAAGGGAAGGAGGAAGGGCACTGGGGGGAGGTGATGGGCCGGTGAGGCCAGAGTGGGGTATTGTGGTGGAGAGAACATGGGAGAGTCACCAGGATTTCACCTGGATCAGAGGATTTCAGTTATAAAGGGAGAATGGACGGGCACAGCTTGTTTTCCCTGGAACGAAGGAGGCTGATGGAAGCATGTAACACTCTGAGGTGGGGGGGGGGAGACTGGGTAGAGAGCAAATGTGTTCTTCACATCGTGGGGGAAGCTCAGGCAAGAGACAAGGTGTCTGGATGTGGGTTCGAGTTCAACAGTGAAGAGAAGTTTGGATAAGTACATGGGTGGGAAGGCTTTGGTCCAGGAGCAGGTCGATGAGCCTGGGCACAATAACAGTTTGGCATGGACTAGATGGACCAAAGGGCTTGTTTCTGTTCCGCAATGTTGTAGGAGCTTTTGTGTGGAGTGTGAGTAGGGGTCTCGGGATGGAGGCATACTCTCTATGTTGAGACAAGTACTTGAAACAACAGACCTCCGACCGGCAAAGGGTTTAATACAGATAGGTTGGAGAGACATTGGGTCATAAGGCACACATCCTTGCATTCATCTCAGAGGACTAGAGTAGAAAAGAAAGGAGCTAATGCTGAGGCTTTATAAAGCATTTGTCAAATCGCACGGAGTTTTGCACCCCTTATCTGAGAAAAGATTGGCATTGGAGGAGAGTCACAAGAGTGACCCCTGGAATGAAAGGGTTAACGTAGGTGGAGCGTTTGACGGTCTGTATTTGCTGCAGTTTAGAAGAATGGGGGGGGGGGGAATCGCCATGAAACTTATCAAATGTTGAAAGGCCTGGACAGAGAGGATATTTCCTACAGTGGGGGAGTCTAGGACCAGAGGACGCAGCGTCAGAACAGAGGGTTGTCCATTTCGAATGGAAGTGAGGAGGAATTTCTCTAACCAAAGAGTGGTGAATCTGTGGAATTCATTGCCACAGGCAGCTGTGGAGCCCGAGTCACTGGGTACATTTAAAGTGGAGGTTGACAGGTTCTTGATCAGTAAAGGGGTCGGAGGTTACAGAGAATGGGGTTGAAAGGGTCAATAACAATAAAGCGAAGCTTGATAGGTGATTGATTAGTAACGTTTGGTGGGTTTCAATGAGCTTTCCCCCCTGCAGGTTTATTTTTGTCACTGATTGGCAGGGACGCGGGGATTTGCCCTACCGCTACGTGATCCCTGGCAGCCGTGAGAGCATCAGTGGTGAGGATGTGACCTTGCACCAGGTTGCCCACGTGGACCCAGTTCATCTTGGCCTCGGGGTTCCCGAAGGTGAAGCTGAACAGTCGTCTCTCGATGTTCACCTGCAAGGGCCGTCACTTGGAGTTAGAGAGGCAGCGGTAAAACGCCAAGCCCGCCAGCTCTGTGGCCTCCCCTCTGTGACCACTTGGAGGTGCGGACCACTGGAAGTGAGGTGGGGCAGATCAGGGGATGGACTGCAGCAGAGGACGGTGTTGATCCCCCAGTTGGTTCAGTCCTGGTCACATTGAATGACAGTGCAGGCTGGATGGGCCGAGTGGACTCCCCCAGCTTGTGTTCTCATGAGGCAGTGCGCCCTGATACCCAGTCCAAAGCCGCTCCGTTTCCTGCCGCCCTCACAGAGCTGTACGGCACAGAGAGGTTAGCTTTATATGTCACACATACGTCAAAACACAGTGAAATGAGTTGTTTACGCCAACGACCAACACAGTCTGAGGGGGCAGCCCACGAGTGTCGCCACACTCCTAGCACTGACATAACATGTCCGCAACTTACTAACCCGAGCCCGTACGGCTTTGGAACGTGGGAGGAAATCAGAGAGCCCACGTAGCCACGGGGAGAACGTACAAACTCCTTACAGACAACAGCAGGAACAGAACCCTCATCGTCGGTGCTGTAAAGCGATACGTTGACTGCTACAGTACCGTGCCACCCGCATAGAAAGACCAGCTTGACGTGTCATAGGTATATCGAAACATGGAAGCGTACAGTGAAATGCATCGTTTGTGTAAACGGCCGACACGGCCCCATTTTAAGGTGATTGGAGGAAAGCGTAGGAAGGTGCCAAAGGACAGTTCTTCACAGAGAGTGGTGGGCGTCTGCAACACCCTGCCAGGCCTGGTGATGGTGGCAGGGACATGAGGAACATTTAGGAGACAGCTAGGCACAAGGGTGATAGAAGACTGTGGGAGGGGGAAGGGCGATGTGGGAGGAAAGGGTTAGACTGGTCTTCATCATCATCGTCATGCGCCAGTGCACATCAGAAGACCTAGTCATGTGACCACTGACGCCAAGGTGACCATCTCTGAAGAGTGCTGATAATGACCGGGGTCACCCATCTTGTAAAGGCACTGCCCAGAAGAAGCAATGGCAAACCATTTCTGTAGAAAATATTGCCAAGAACAATCATGGTCATGGGAAGATTGACCCTGGTGTGGGAGGGCATGTACTGTGTTTTATAACACAGGCCCTCTAGTCCAGGAAGCATCTTCGGAAATCTTTCTGCACCCTCTCCAATTTGACAGTGTCTTTCCTAAAACAGGGTGACCAAATCTGTACACAGTTTGTGCTTGTAATCTTGCTTCATCTCCAACATGTGGTACTGGGGGGATGGGGGCGCGGTGTCTAGTCAGTAGACTGTTCAGGGCAAGATCCTTCAGTGTTGATGAGCAGAGGGATCTTGAGGTCCAAGTTCATAGCTCCCTGAAAGTGGCAACACCGGTTGTTAGAGTGGTTAAGAAGCCAAACGGCATGCTTGTCTTTATTAGTCAAGTCATTGAGTTCAAAGTCTAGGAGGTTATGTTGCAGCTTTATAAAACTCCAGTGAGGCCACATCTGGAGTATTGCAAACAGTTCTGGTCACCGCATTCTGGGAATGATGTTGAGGCTTCGGGGAGGCTGCAAAAGGTGCTTACCAGGATACTGCCTGGATTAGAGGGTTACAGTGTGTGCTGTAATGAGAGGCTGGTCAAACCTGGGTTGCTTTCTCTGGAGTGGTGGAGGCTGAGAGGAGATCTGATAGAGGTTTGTAAGATTACGAGAGGCATCGATGGAGTAAACGGACAGTATCTTTTTCCCAGGGCTGAGATGTCTGATACCAGGGAGTATGCATTTAAGGTGAGGGGGGTAATTTCAAAGGAGATGTGAGGGGCAGGTCTTTACACACAGAGAGTGGGGGGGGGGGGTGCCTGGAATGTGCTGCCTGGGGTGGGGGTAGAAACAGAAACACTGGGGACATTTCAATAGGCACACAGATGTGAGGAAAGTGGAAGGATATGGACATTGTGTAGGCAGAAGAGATCAATTAGTCATTGATTACTAATTTAATTGGTTTGGCACAACATTGTGGGATGAAAGGATGATACACTACCCTGACTCAGGCCTTTCAGCACACACTCTCCATGCCCACCCCATCCATAATCTCCCTTCCAGACCAGGCTACTTGGACTAGCTCACGTGAACACCGTACCCTATTTGGGATCTAAGGCAGAGCAGGGACAGAAGGAAGATATTTGTTGGGTTAGACTGTTTAATGGTTACTTTCTTTGCAGCTTAACAATTGTATTTTATTTGTATTTATTTTGTCTATGTGTATTTTGTATAACTACTTATACACAAGTAACACACATCAAAGTTGCTGGTGAACACAGCAGGCCAGGCAGCCAGAATTCCTGTTGTTTGTGTTGTTATACACAAGTAACTGTTTAGTATGTTTCCTAGTGGTCACAGTGTGTATATGGAATTGCTCAGTGTGCCCCCTAGTGGTCACGGTGTGTATTTGGAATTGCTCAGTGTGCCCCCTAGTGGTCACGGCGTGTATATGGAATTGCTCAGTGCGCCCCCTAGTGGTCACGGCATGTATATGGAATTGCTCAGTGCGCCCCCGAGTGGTCACAGCGTGTATATGGAATTGCTCAGTGCGCCCCCTAGTGGTCACGGCGTGTATATGGAATTGCTCAGTGCGCCCCCTAGTGGTCACGGTGTGTATATGGAATTGCTCAGTGCACCCTCTAGTGGTCACACTTGAATGAATCTGAAAAGCTCTGGAGCTTCTCTTGGTTTGGCAATGGGGCTATCTGAATGGCTGACTCTTATCTACAAATTTTAATGGAATCAGACCATAAGATATAGGAGCAGAATTAAGCCATTTGGCCCATCGCGTCTAATCCGTTATTTCGACATGACTGCTCCAATTTCCCTCTCAGCCCCAATCTCGGCCTTCCCGTATCCCTTCATGCCCTGACCAGTCAAGAATCTATCAACCTCTGCCTTAAATATACATAAAGACTTTGTTCCACAGCTGTTTGTGGCAAAGAATTCCACAGATTCACCACTCTCTGGATAAAGAAATTCCTCCTCATCTTCATTCTAAAAGGGTGCCCCTCTATTCTGAGGCTTCTGATCTTAAACTCTCCTATCATAAGAAACATCCTCCACATCCACTCTATCAAGGCATTTCACCATTCAATAGGTTTCAATGAGGTCACCCCTCATTCTTCTGAATTCTAGTGAATACAGACCCAGAGCCGTCAAATGCTCTTCAAAAGGATCAGCCATGATGAAATGGCGGAGCAGACTCGATGGGCAAGATGGCCTAATTCTGCTCCTATGTCTTATAGTCTTATGGTTTTATATGATAAGCTATTCAATCCCAGAATCATGTTCGTGAACCTCCTTTGAACCCTCTCCAGTTTCAACACATCCTTTCTGAGATAAGAGGACAAAACTGCTCACAATACTCCAAGTGAGGCCTCAACAGTGCTTCATAAAGTCTCAACATTACATCCTTGCTTTTATATTCTAGTCCTCTTGAAATGAATGCTAACATTGCATTTGCCTTCCTCACCACAAATTCAACCTGCAAATTAACCCTTTAGGAATCCTGCACAAGGACCTCCAAGTCCCTTTGTGTCTCAGTTTTTTTGTATTTTCTCTCCATTTAGAAAATGGGCGACCCTTTCATTTCTTCTACCAAAGTGCATGACCATACACTTCCCGACACTGTATTCCACCTGCCATTTCTTTGCCCAGTCTCCTAATCTTTCTAAGTCCTCTCTAGTTCCTCGGAACTACCTGCCCCCCACCTGTCTTCATAACATCTGCAAGCTTTGCAACAAAGCCATCAATTCCATCATTCAAATCATTGACATATAACTTAAAAAGAAGCAGTCCCAACACAGACCCCTGTGGAACAGCACTAGTCCCCGGCAGCCAACTAGGAAAGGCTCCCTTTATTCCCACTTCTGGCCTCCTGCCAATCAGCCACTGCTTTATCTATGCTAGAATCTCCCCTGTAATACCACGGGCTCGTAGCTTAAGTAGCCTCATGTGGCACCTTGTCAGAGGTCTTCTGAAAATCCAAGAACACATCAACCGATTCTCCTTTGTCTACTCTGCTTGTTATTTCTTCAAAGAATTCCAACAGATTTGTCAGGTAAGATTTTCCCTTGAGGAAACCATGCTGACTATGGCCTATTTTATCATGTGCTTCCAAGTACCCAGAGACCTCATCCCTGATGATCGATTCCAACATCTTCCCAACCACCGAGTTCAGACTAACTGGCCTGTAGTTCCTTTCTTCTGCCTCTCTCCCTTCTTGAAGAGTGAAATGACTTCTGCAATTTTCTAGTCTTCCGGAACCATTCCAGAATCTAGTGATCATTGAAAGATCATTGCTATTGCCTCCATGATCCTTTCAGCCACCTCTTTCAGAACTCTGGGGTGTTCACCATCTGGTCCAGTGACTTATCTACCTTCAGAACTTTCAGTTTCCCAAGAACCTTCTCTCTAGTGATGGTAACTTCACACACATCATGCCCCCTTGACACCTGGAATTTCCACCATACTGCTGGTGGCTTTCACAGTGAAGAATGATGCAAAATACTTATTCAGTTCATCCGCCATTTTATTGCCCCCATTACTATCTCTCCAGCATCGTTTTCCAGTGGTCTGACATCCATTCTCCCCTCTCCTTTACACTGTACATATCTGAAGAAACTTTTGGTATCCTTGTTAATATTATTGGCTCGCTTACTTTCGTATTCCAACTTTACCTTCTTAATGACGTTTTTAGTTGCATTCTGTTGGTTTTTAAATGCATGTCAAGCCTCTAACTTCTCACTAATTTTTGCTTTATTTTATACCCTCTCTTTGGTTTTAATGTTGGCTTTGATTTCTCTTGTTAGCCATGATTGCATCATCTTGTCTTCTGAATACTTCTTCTTCTTTGGGATGTATATATCCTGTGCCTTCTGAACTGCTTCCAGAAATTCCAGCCATTGCTGCTCTGCCATCATCCCTGCCAGTGTTCTTTTCCAATCAATTCTGGCCAACTCCTCTCTCATGCTTCTGCAATTTCTTTTACTCAACTGTAATACTGATACTTTAGCTTCTCCTTCTCAAATTTCAGGTTGAATTCAATCATATTATGATCATTTTCCACTATGGATTCTTTTACCTTAATCTCTCCAATTAATTCTGGTTCATTGCACAACACTCAAATTCAAATTAGCTGATCCTCTCATGGACTCAACCATGAGCTTCTCTAAAAATTCAATGTCGTAGGCAATCTAGAAATTCCCCCTCCTGGAATCCAGCACCAACCTGATTGTCCCAATCTACCTGCATATTGAAGACTCACATGACTATTGTAGCATTGGCCTTTTGGCAGCGTTTTCTATCTCCCAGTGTAATTTGTAGGCCACGTCTTCACTACTGTTTGGAGCTCTGTATACAACTACTTTTACAGTTCCTTAGCTCTAACAACAATGATTCAACACCTTCTGTCCCTATGTCAGCTCTTTCTAATGATTTAATTTCATTTTTTACCAACAGAGCAACGTCACCCCTTCTGCCTGTCCTTTCAATACAAAGAGTATCTTTGGACATCAAGTTCCCAGCTATAACCTTCTTACAGTCATGATTCAGTGTTGCCTAAAACATCATACATGCCGATCTGCAAATGTGCTGCAAGTTCATCGAGCTTTTTCTATATACTGTGTGCGTTCAGATATATCACCTTCAGTCCTGTGTTCACTCTTTTCAATTTTATCTACCTTTTACGTTGCATCTCATCCTGTTGACTGCAATTTTGCCCCATCATCAGCCTCTCCCCACTACGCATTGCCTCTATTTGTAAACCAGTGACCTCATCTTCAGCATTATTGTCCTTACCTATAGAGTGTAAAAAGAGCTAACTACATACCATCTTTCATCTTCTCATCAGCCTCCGCTCCTGCTAATGTCCGCATTCTTATCCCTAAAGGTTCCAATGTTTTCTGATTTTGTTTCAGTTTTCCAGCATCTGCTGATCTGGACCATAGACCATAAGATACAGGAGCAGAAGTAGGCCATTCAGCCCCAACTCGTCAATGCTGTCCAAAATTTCCATCTGAGTCAGTCCCATGTATAGAACATTAAACATTGCAGAACAGGCCAGACCCTGTTGTGCCGGGATTTTAACCCACTCCAAGATCAATCTAACCCTTCCCTCCCACATAGCCTCCATTTTTCTATCAACCATGTGCCTAAGAGGATCTTCAATGTCTCTATTTGCTGACATTTGGCCCTATAACCATTTCCTTAAACCTCACAATTCCTCTTTGCACCATTTAAAAAATTGTAGCATGTTATTTTTTAGTGTTTTGCACTGTACTGCTATCACAAAACAACAAATTTCACGACATCTGTCAGTGACAGTAAACCTGGTTCTGAATTTGATCCACGAAGATGTCTGGGTGTCTTTTAAACGCTATTGTCAATGAACCTGCTTCGACCGCTTCCTCTGGCAGCTTCTTCCATTTTGTGTGAAAATGTTGCCCCTCACTTCCCTTTGGATTTCTGCCCTCTCACCTTAAACCTGAGCCCCCCAGGACTTGATTTCCCAGCGCTGTGAAAAAAAACTGTGCAAACATCCCTCGAGATTCTATAGACCTCTCAGTATTTTATGCTTTGCTTTGTTCCTGTCTGCCGTGTAATTAACTTATTTTGAGATACTGCGTAGAACGGACCCTTCCAGATGAATGAGCTGTGCTGGGCAGCGACCTCCTGTTTGATCGCAGCCTAATCACAGGACGATTTACAGTGACCAATTAACCAAGCTGGAGTCGGTGCTGCTCCCCCCCCACTCCCCGTGTTCACTCAGCCGAAGACAAGCTGTACGGTGTTTACGGCAGACTGTGGCAACGTTCATGGCTCCGGAACCTGGACTAAGTTTTTCTGTGTGTGACGTATTTTACTGATAACTTACATGTGCTTTGTGCTGTGCGTGACTGTTGGTACTTGGCCCCGAGGAGAACTGTCTCATTTTGCTATATTCATGGGTGTTCATGTATGGTAGAGTGAAAATTAAGTTTGAACTCGAACTGGTACGTCTTTAGAAGGGAACTGGAATACCCAGAGAAAGAGCTGGTGATCACAGGGTGAACGTACAAACTCCTTACAGAAGGCATCGGAGCTGAACTCCGATGCCCCGGGCTGTAATAGTGTCGGGCTACCGTGACACCAAATGGTCCACATGAGTTCTGTTCACCGTGCCCACCCATTACGGTTTGGAGGTGCGACGGGGTTGGGTACCTACCGCGACCCGTGCCAGGTGTCTCTGCTCCAGAGGCCCGTAGATTCCCGGCGGTCAGAGTACACAGGTCCGGAGGGTGCGGCCATCTGCGAGGGTAGATCAGGGGAGAGGGTATCAGGCGGAGGTACGGGAGCAGTTCCCAGCACAGCACTGGCCTTCTCGCCCGTGAATTGCGCTGATCTTTTAATCTACGCCAAGGTCAATCTAACCCCTTCCTTGCACGGAGCCTCCATTTTCCTATCATCCGTGTGCTGGACTAAGAGTTTCTTAAATGTCCCTGATGTATCTGTCTCTGCCACCACCCCTGGCAGGGTGCTCCACACACCCACTTCCCTCCGTGTAAAGAACTTATCTCTGACATCCCCCCTATACTTCCATCCAGTCACCTTAAAATTACACCCCCTCGGATTAGCCACTTCCACCTTTGGACAGGGTCTCAGGCTGTCCACTCTTATCATCTTGTACCCCGCTATCAAGTCACCTCTCATCCTCCTTCGCTCCGAACAGAAAAGCAATGGATCACTCAACCTTTCCACATCAGACATGCTCTCTCATCCAGGCAGCATCCTGGTAAATCTCCTCTGCACCCTCTCTAAAGTTTCTACATCCTTCCTGTAATGAGGTGACCAGAACCAAACACAATACTGCAAGTGAGATCCAGTCAGGGTTCACAGAGCTGCAACATTACCTCGTGGCTCTTGAACTCAGTGCCCCTGACTAATGGCGCCCCACACACTTGCACCTTCTTAACAACCCCATCAACTTGAGCGGTCCACACACTTCCCTTTGAAACGTCAAGGGAGGTGAAAATTCCACCCCCAGCTTCCCAGCTGCCTGACAGGACAGGAGAAGTCCTGGAATATACAGTGCAGAGTGTGTCAGTCGGGTGCTGTCAGATCAGTTAATGAAACATTTAACTCCCACAGGGGATTGTTTAATTCACATTATCCTGCCGCTAAATTTACACTCCGTCATCCGACACGTCCTATGGAGTTGCAGTCCCACGGGGACGCTCAGTGACACCTCAGCTCAGCAGCTTGTTGGGGAAGGTTTAAATGTACAAGCCGGCAATTTGGAAGGTTAAACTTGAGGGCAGAGGACAGAGATTCTTAGCAGTATGGAGGAACAGAAGGATCTTGAGGTCCATGTACCCAGATCCCTCAAAGTTGCTGTAGGTTGAGAATGTGCATGGTGCGTTGGCCTTCATTAGTCGGGGTCTGGTCCTACAACGCGGTGGGCATCATAGTTCAGAGTTCAATTCCGGCATCCTCTGCGAGAAAGTTTGCTCGTGTGCTGCAATTTCCTCCCACAGTCCAAAGATGGTCCGGTTACCAGGTTAATTAGTCGTTGTGAACTGCCCTGTGACTAGGCTGCGGTAAGTCAGTGGGTGTTGGCTCAGGGCGCCGGAAGGGTCTGTTCCACACCGTCCCTCTAAATAGATAATAATTTCCCATGGTTTGGGAAAACGGGAATTGCGAGAACAGGATCGTGCTTGGAGAGGGAGGAGGTGTGGGGTCCCAGGTAGTGGTAGTGATGACACTTACTCATCAGCGGTGTTCCGTCTGCCGCCAGGACTATCTGATCCGCCACTGCCTTCGTCCTGGAATAGTTGTCCGCGTGCTGGGGAGAAGGACACAGCTCGGAATTACATAGATCTATCCTGGTCCCGGCACATCGACGCAATCGCGAAGGAGGCACACACGCCAGCGGCCACATTTCATTAGGGGTTTGAGGAGATTTGGTGTCCTAGATTAGTTAAGATTCAAGATTCAAAATTGTTTAATGTCATTTCCAATACACCAGTGTAAAGGAAAATGAAATAATTGTTACTCCAGATCAGATGCAGCATCAAAAAACACAATAATATAAAGACCACAGTAAATAGAAATACATAAGCTAGTTTATATACACAGATTGATTGTGTGTCCATAAAGTGACACTGGGCACTGGAGTGTCTGTACACAAGGTGACTGACAAGAAATGATAAAGTAGTAGTGTTGGGGGTGTGGAGGGGTGGGTTAGTGGGTGGAGGTGTTGATCAGCCTGATTGCTTGGGGAAAGGAACTGTTTTTGAGTCTGGTGGTCCTGGTGTGGATGCTATGTAGTCTTCTCGCTGATGGGAGTGAGACAGACAGTCCGTGAGCAGGGTGGGTGGGATCCTTCATGATGTTACTGGCCCTTTTCCAGCACCTTTCTGTATGTATGTCCTTGATGGTGGGTAGGCTGGTAACGGTGATATAACCAAGGACTGTAGCAAATCTCTACCGATGTAGCATGGAGAGCAGTTTAACTGTTTACATCACTGTCTGTATGCAGGGGCCACGGCACAGGATTGTTCAAATCCGCAGAGTTGTAAACTCAGCCCCTCCGCCATGGGCACCAACCTCCCCATTACCGAAGACGTCTTCTAAAGGCGATGCCTCAGGAAGGCCGTGTCCATCATTAATGACCCCCATCGCCCGGGACCTGCTCTCTTCTCATTGCTACCATCAGGGAGGAGGTACAGGAGCCGGAAGTTACACAGTCAACGCATCAGTGACAGCTTCTCCCCTCTACCGTCAGATTTCTGAATGGACAATCTATACTATCCCACGATGTTTGCTCTCTTTTTGCATTCTCTCTCTCTCTCTCTCTCTCTATATATATATATATATATATATATATTGGGAGTTATAGCCATTTCTAATCTACTGCACTGTACCACTTCACCATTTCACAGCACACAGTATGTCCGTGATAACAACCTGATGGGTTGTGTGTGCAGGGCGGGGAGTGGGACTGTTTACGGGAAGGGTCTGCAGTGAGCTGGCCCGTCGGGTGCCTTGTGTAGAGGGACATAGGGAAGGGTGGCTTCATCACCCTGCTCGATGCGCTCTCCTCTGAACGCCACGTTGACGGTGCTGGTGTAGATCAGACGTGGGACGCTGCGACGAAGGCACACTGCGGACACAGAGAGGAGGATGGTGATGTCGTGGTCGGACCGCACTCACGCGTGGGCTCTCGTCAATCATCCATGGATGCGGGTAGCACGAAGGCGTCGTGGTTAGCGAAACGCGTCACAGCGCCAGCGACCCAGGTTCGATTCACACCGCTGTCACCGCGGTTCTCCCCATGACCGCGTGGGCTTTCCCCGGACACTCTGGTTTCCTCCCACATTCCAGAGAGGTACGCGTTCGGTTTATTGGTCACATGGGTGTAACTGGGTGGTGTGGGCTCGTAATATCTCTAAATAAATAAATTCCATTTCACTTACAACGACTCTGAAACACTTAAGTCCCAATAGATAAGCTGGTAAGGGTTGCCGTAGGAAATTTATTGCAGATCCAGGGTATCACACGGAGGACCGGGAGCTCAGCAGGTCGGGCAGCTTTGGTGGAAATGAATAAACAGCCCACAAGATGAAAGACAATGTTTCCTGATGACGGTTCTCAGCCTGAAACATCGACTATTTAATCCCCTCCATATCAACTGGCTTGAGGAGGGATATCAGCTGCACAGAGGATGGACCAAGTGGTCTCCTCCTGCTCTTGCTCCTTGAGAGACTGACGTTTGCTAGGGAACCACTTAAACCCAGTAATTCTTCTCACCTCTTCTTCCCGTACGAAGGCTCTGCTCAAAGCTCATCTCTTTGCCCAGATGTGACAGAAAGGCCTCGCGCCTTTGGACAGCAAAGGTGCTACACAAATGCAGGCTTTACAACAGAAGCCGGGTGACAAACCGCCTCCTCACCTCTGATGACATTTCTGGTGCCGTCGATGTTTATGGACTCGATCTGGTCTTTGTGAAGCTGTAGGGACGGAAGTTCAGAGCAGATAAAATATAAAAGGGGAGGTGTTCACAACGTGTAGTTTAACCCTGACCTGTCCAGTAGACGCTGGGATTCACAACGATTGGGGTTCAAAGGTGAGCCGCAATTTTGTGCCTGTTAGAGTCAATAAACAGAAAGCAATCAGTCCGTCCATTACAGGTCAGTGCCCATCCATTACAGGTCAGCCAATGCCTCCATTCAGTGACCCACATTACAGGTCAATCAGTCGCTCTATTACAGGTCAGTCAGTGACCCTCCATTACAGATCGGTCAGTGACCCTCCAATACAGGTCGGTCAGTCACTTGCCATTACAGGTCAGTCAGTCAATCTCCATTACAGGTCAGTCAGTCACCATCCATTACAGGCCAGTTAGTCCCTTTCCATTACAGGGTCAGTCACACTCCATTACAGGTCAGTCAGACCCCCTCAATTACAGGTCAATCAATGTCTGCATCCACAGAAATACCTGTCTGGCCCCCATGTCCCGTTTTCCCCCAGCTACACAATCCTGGACAAGGCTGCTATCCTGATCTTCTCATTTTTCTCCTCTCACCCCTCCCTGCCTCCCTCCTTCCGTCCTGTCACTCCTCCCTTCCCTCCCCCCTCTCACCCTCCCTGACCCCCAGATACAACACCCGATCCCTGCCCTCTCCATTTTCCCAACGATTACAAGCAAATTAAGAAATGGGCGCGTGTCAGACAATACCGAGCCTGCACAAAAAATTCCCCTTTAATTATTAAAAGGTCATTTTCTAGACTGTGCTGTCATCATCAGTGTGGCTGGGGGAAAGACCAGACTGCTCAGACCGCGAGGGGCGTCCATATTTCACCAGGCAGGCTAACTCAGGAGCAGCTTCTATGGGGGGGAGGGAGGGAGGCAGGGGGATGGAGGGGGAGAAGGTAGGGAGGCAGGGGGATGGAGGGGGAGAAGGGAGGGAAGCAGGGGGATGGAGGGGTGAGAGGGAGGGAGGCAGGGGGATGGAGGGGGAGAAGGTAGGGAAGCAGGGAAAGATACATGAATGGGAGGCGTATGGGGGGCTGTGGACTGCATGCAGGTCGATGGGACTGGACAGAATAACAGTTCAGCCCAGACTAGATGGGCTGAAGGGCCTGTTTGTGTGCTGTAGTGCTCTACAACTATGAAAGGGGAGAAGGGAAAGAGCAGAAAGAGGGAGTGGAGCGGAGTGGAGGAGAGGAAGAGTAGGGGAGAGAGAGGGGGAGAGTGCAGAGGGAGGGAGGGGTTGGGGAGGGGCTCCTGATCACCCAGCCCGGTTTAACGCTATAATGGAGTTCACCTCGGACAGGATACGGCACCGCCAAGAGGTTCCACTCACCTGCTCCGCACCCGACATCCCATACGAGACAGCGTGGTACACACAGTCCACTCCCTCACTGGCCTCATAGAGCTCCTGGTAATCCCTGACGTCAGCCTGCAAGGAGGCAGTAAGGGAGCCCGTCAGACCCCCTGCTCCTCCGGCCCAGAGCCCACCTCTGGAACTGGGCAGATAACTCACGGTGGTGGGGTCCTGGGCCAGATAACTCAGGGGGTTTGAAAGATGCATAACTCGGGGGGTTTTGAGGGTTGGATAATTTGGGGGGGGGGGTCAAGAGCTGGATAACTCAGGGAGAGTCAGACCTACACTTGCAGGCTCATTTCAGACTCCACCCATCTAACAGGATTCACCTGACCCTTGTTTCAAACTCATTACCTGCAGCCTATTGAAACCCCCTCTCCCCACACCCCTCTCGTTCTCATCTACAGTCCTGTTCACTCATCGAACCAGCCAGCCTCAACCAGTCGCTCCTTGCCTTCGCTGTCCCTGACTAAGGTTTACCGTGTTGGGTTTAGTTTCTGTTTGCTCTTGGTTTGAAGCCTCTCGTGGCCTGTTATTTTGCCGTCTATTATTGAAGTTACTGTTCAGCGCTGAATCACCTCTGTGGCTCTGCTTTTGGGTGAAGCTTCCTCACAGGGCTGGGTGCCTCCCAGGGTTCCGACTCCAGATTACTCATGGGGTTGCAAGGCCAGATGTGTTGGGGTTCAATGGTCGAATTACTCACAGTGAACGAGGGCTGGATAGCTCAGCACAGTGGGGTCAAAAGTCCGGATAACTCAGAGGGTCTGAGAGTCAGATAATTCGCGGCGTTCCTGATCTGGATAACGGTGGGGGGTGGGGGGAGAAGGTTTTGAGAACCAGATAACTCAGGGGTCTGGAGAGCAAACCAGTTTCCTGTCGGAGATTGCCAGTGCCCGTGTGGGGGCCCAGTTACTGAGTGACCGGATCTGCTACAGGGAGAGTAAAGATATGGAGGGGCCGACCAACTCCACAGAGATGGGAGGAAATCTCTGTCACGGACGGTCCCAAAGCTGGCTGTGGAAGGAGGAGGGTTGGATATGGGGCTAACAACCCCATCCCGTAAAAACCCGGAGCGACAGAAACACCACCAGAAGCTCCAAAGACCTCATCCCCGGGAGAGCAAGGATCCTTGATGGGCTTACACGTTGAAAGACCGGCCCAGGAGAGAGGACTGGTGATCTGCTGTCAGGGCCTGTGCCTCAGGAGGGGTACTGGGCTTAAGAAGAAGAGGATAACATAGGAGCAGAACCAGGCCATTCGGCCCAGCATCTGCTACCCCATTCAACCATGATGTATTATCCCTCTCATTGCTCTTCTGCAATGTTCCCGTAAACTCTGTGGGATCTTGCTGTGCACGAGTCCTATGTTGGGGTGTAGTCTCTTGTTATCTGTGCCGATGGCTTGTAGGGGTGGGGAGGGGGCTGTAGAGAGACCCTCCGGCGCAGTGTACCATCCACTAAACAGTACCCTCCCCACAAACTACCTCACCCCACCCCTCCGAGGAGGTCGAGGGCCAGAGCAGGGCAGGCTTTGAGGGGTCACCTCACAGAGGGAGCACACACAATCTGGAGGAACTCAGCAGGTCAGGCAGCGTCTATGGAGGCAAATAAACAGTCGACATTTCTGACTGAGACCCTTCCTCGGGATTGGGACACCCTGCCCGAAACGTCGAATGCATCGATCCGCCTAGACGGCAGCCGAACAACCAGGGTTCCCTCCCTCCCCTCTCTACACGTGCTCCTTACCCGTACCAAGGAGGCTCCAGCAGGGAGTGCCCATCTCAGTTCCTGGATGTCCAGGAGGGTGACAGTGGTTCCCAGCCGGGCAAGGGTGCGGGCCAGTCTGTACCCGAAATAGCCTGCGCCCCCGGTCACCAGAGCCTGGCTCCCTCGCTTCTCCGTGGCTGGCCTTATGCTCCCTTTGGCGGGGCTCCTGGGGGCCTCGGTGCCGGGCGGAACCCCTCCTCGGCCGTCGGGCTGGGTGTCGCTCCTGGCCGGATTCACCTCGCAAGCCTCCATGAATGTTGCCGGGTGGGCTGGGTGGGGTGGGTGGGGGTTGCACCCGATCCAGCAGGCTGTGGGGAAAACCAAAGGAGTAAATATGAGCACGTGGCCAGGTGGTTAAGGCATTGGACTAGCAACCTGAAGGTCGTGAGTTTGAGCCCCAGCCGAGGGAACGTGTTATGTCCTTGAGCAAGGCACTTAACCACACAGTGCTCTGCGACGACACTGGTGCCAAGCTGTATGGGTCCTAATGCCCTTCCCTTGGACAACATTGGTGTCGTGGAGAGGGGAGACTTGCAGCATGGGCAACTGCTGGTCTTCCATACAACCTTGCCCAGGCCTGCACCCTGGAGAGTGAAGACTTTCCAGGCGCAGATCCATGGTCTCGCAAGACTAACGGATGTCTTTACTTTAAATATCCAACAAGAACACCTTCTGACATCCCTCCCTCAAGATCCAACGCTGATCACATCTTCCCGCTCCCCCAAGTGGAATGCCCAATACCACAGGGCAGCATTTCAGGAGAGAGAGGGTAATTACAAAGGAAATGCAAGGGCAGGTCTCTTACACAGAGAGTGGTGGGTCCCTGGAATACACTGGGCTGGTGGGAGAGCAGATACATTGGGGACTTTTAAGAGATGTTTAAAAGACAGATGAATGTGAGGATATGGACATTGTGTAGACAGAAGAGATTAAGTTAGTTGGCTATTTGATTACTACAGTAATTGTATCGGCACAACATCCTGGAGCGAGGGGCTTGTTCCTGAGTTGTACTGCTTGATGTTCTGAAAAGTAACTTTCCTGGGAGTACATCGCATCTCCCTTACCATGGCTGGGTCTGCGCCAACAGAGTTTAAAGAGTCTCACCACCGTCCTGTCGAGGGCGCTTGTGTCAGGCCTGTGTCCCTACAGATACAAGAGATGTACACACGGAACACTGGGTTACACTGGACTGTTTGAAGTTTTCCCGTCTCCTTAATGTAGGAAATCATTCCGAGCTGGTACTGATCAACATCTGACACCGAGTCACAGGTCAGGAGATGGACAGCCCAGTCCATCACAGGTAAAGTCCTCTCCAATATCTACATGGAGTGTTGTCCCAGGAAAGCAGCATCCATCATCGGGTCCCCACCACCCAGGACATGTTCTCGTCTCGCTGCTGCCATCGGGAAGGAGGTACAGGAGCCTCAGGACCCACACCACCAGGTTCAGGAACAGTTATCACCCCTCAGCCATCAGACTCCTGAACCAGAGGGGTTAACTTCACTCACCCCATCACTGAATTGTTCCCACAAACTATTGACTCACTTTCAGGGACTCTTCATCTCATGTTCTCAATACTTATTGTTTATTTATTTATTACTATTATTATTTCTTTATTCTCTTTTGTTGTTGTTGTCCTTTGCCCGTTGGTTGCTTGTTGGTCCTGCTGGGTGCCATCTTTCATAGATTCTATTACATATCTTGTATTTACTGTGAACACCCACAAGAAATAAATCTCAGGGTTGTACATGTGACATATATGAACTTCAATAATACATTTACTCTGAACTTCAGAGAGAAAATCAGACACAATCATAGAGGAGAGAGTGAGAGAGAGTGCGAGAGATGAGAAGTGTTCGTATCTTCCCCTCCAGCATCGGATGTCTGGACGGTTTCCTCCTCGTTATTCCGAATTCACTGGTAATAGATCTGATTCCGAGACAGAGAGGCGCGAGACGATAGATAGGGAGATGGGAAAACAGACGGGGGGGGGGGGGGCGGGATGGAGGACTCAGACACGGAGAAACTCCAGATCTGGGGCCAGCATCAGGCTGACGGAGGGGTGGGATGTGCACAAGTGATAGGAGCAGTAGACCATTCGGCCCATCAAGTCTGTTCCATCAGGGCTGATTCATTATCCCTCTCAACCCCATTCTTCTGCCTTCTCCCCGTAACCTTCGACACCCTGACTAATCAAAACTGATCAACCTCCGTTTTCAATATATCCAATGGCTGGGCCTGCACAGCCGTCTGTGGCAATGAATTCCACAGATTCACCACCCTCTGACTAAAGAAATTCCTTCTCATCTTTGTCCCAAAGGGACATCCTTGTATTCTGACACGATGCCCTCTGGTCCTAGACTCCCCCACTACAGGAAACCTCCTCTCCACATCCACTCTATTCAGGCCTTTCAGTATTTCCTGACGTTGGTTAGTCCTGACGAAGGGTCTCGGCCTGAAACGTCGACTGTACCTCTTCCTAGAGATGCTGCCTGGCCTGCTGCGTTCACCAGCAACTTTTATGTGTGTTGCTTGAATTTCCAGCATCTGCAGAATCCCTGTTGTTTGCGCCTTTCAATATTTGATAGGTTTCAATGAGGTTCCCCCCAGCCCCGCCATTCTTCTGAACTCCAGTGAGTACAGGCCCAGAGCCATCAAATGCTCCTCACACATTCAGGGGTAGCAATGCCGGGGGAGGGAACCGGAGCAGGAGAATACGGTCGAGGGGCTTAATAAATCTGCTGTGATAGAATGGCGGACCGCGTGGTCAAACCCTGCTCCGCGGTGCAGGCAGGGTCGGGGGTGGGGAGGGCACGTGGTCACAGAGAGAGTGTGAGATCTCCACATAGACAGTGCTGGAGGGTGGGATTGGATTGGATCCGGGTCGCTGGAGGGTGGGATCAGATCAGATCCGGGTGGCTGTAGGGTGGGATCAGATCCGGGTCACTGGAGGGTGGGATCAGATCCGGGTCGCTGGAGGGTGGGATCGGATCAGATCCGGATCGCTGGAGGGTGGGATCGGATCTGATCCGGGTGACTGGAGGGTGGGATCGGATCCGATCCGGGTGGCTGGAGGGTGGGATCGGATTGGATCTGGGTCACTGGAGGGTGGGATCAGATCGGATCTGGGTGGCTGGAGCCACGGGGTAGCGGCTCTACCCGCTGACCCCACCACGTTGATCTTCGTGACACCCCCGACCACATCGATCCTTCACCCTGTCACAATGACACCTTCAGTACTGAGTCCTGTTCCACGTTACCGGCGGGAGGGACACTGTGAAATCAGCTTTAAAAGGCTGAATTATAAACTACCGGATTACCTATTCCTAATTCCAATATTTCCCAGTGTACTCCACGAGGCTCAAGGACAGCTGCTATCCCATTCTATAAGACGATTGAGTGTTCTCTCGGAGGAAGAGATGGACTCTTGGCCTCACAATCTTAAACACAAGAGGTTCTGTAGATGCTGGAAACCCAGAGCAACTTCTTATTCTGGCTCCTCCCCCCTTCCTTACCAGTCCTGATGAAGGGTCTCAGCCCGAAATGTCGACTGTCATGCCCTACATTGATGCTGCCTGACCTGCTGAGTTCCTCCAGCATTTTGTGTCTGTTGCTCTGACCTCACCATCTACCTCGTTACGACTTTGCAGCTCATTGCCCTCCTGCACTGCACCTTCTCCGTAACTGTGACACTTTATTGTGTTGTTTCCACTGCACTGTGCTAATGAACTGATCTGCATGGCCGGTATGCAGGTTTTTCACCGTACTGCAGTACGTGTCACAGTAATAAAACAATTTATCAAAAAGAGTCGGTCAGTAAAACCAAATACCTGCAAATCCTGGAAATCGGAAAGAAAACCAGGCTCACGAGAATGATCCTGGGAATGAAAGGGTTAACTTATGAAGACCGTTTGATTACTCTGGCCTGTAGGAAATTGAGGGGAATCTCATTGAAACCTATCAAGTATTGATAGGGCTCGATAGAGTGGATGTGGAGAGGGTGGAGAGGATGGAGAGGGAGTCCAGGACCAGGCGAGACCGTCTCGGAGTAGGGGGATGTCCTTTTAGAACAGAGGTGAGAGGAGGAGGAATTTCTTTAGCCAGAGGTGATGAATCTGTGGAATCCATTGCCGTGGGCAGCTGTGGAGGCCAGATCACTGGGTATGTTTAAAGTGGAGGTTGACGGGTTCTTGATTAGTCAGGGTGTCAAAGGTTATGAGAAGGCAGGAGAATGGGGTTGAGAGGGATAGTAAATTACTGAATGGCTGACAGACTCAATGGGCCAAATATAGAAAATAATCACAGGGAAAAGTCGAACAGGTTCGGACTTTATTCCCTGGAGTGCAGGAGAATGAGGGGAGATTTGATCAAGTTAGACAAAGTTATGAGGGGTATAGACAGGGTAAATAGAAGCAGGCCTTTTCCACTGAGGTAGACCAAGACCAGAACAATAGATCATACGTTAAAGGTGAAATGTTTAAGGGGGGACTGGATGGGCCAAAGGGCCTGCTTCTGTGCTGTAATGCTCAGTGACTCTAATGGCTTAACTGTTGCCCTGTCTGAAAATACGCTCGGGTTCAGGTTAGGGAGGGTCAGCCCGAAATGTTCCCTCCAGACGTGCTGCCCAGTCTTCCAGAGCACCTCGATTGTCATTCACTCAGAGAGCTCCGAACAACCTGGCGATGGAGACCTTGCCCACTAACAAACACTCTGATCCCCCCAGGGAGCCTGAAATGCCCACACGGAGCAGGAGAGAGACTTGGCAAATGGGTTGGGAGTGGGAATCCTACCTGGAACTGTATTTACTGAACCAACAAGGCGCGAGTCTTCTCCGCAGTAAACCGGGCTGAAAGGCCCCGGATTACTCAGGGCAGTTACAGGCTTGTGGGGGGGGGGGGGGGGGTGGGGAGGTTTATCAGTACCTCAGTCCAGCGTTCCCCTTCAGTTATACCCTCTCACTGAAACGTTCCGTACACAGGAGAGGAGAGGAGGCCGCTTAAGAAACCAGCGCTTGGGTGGTGAAGTGCATCCCTGACAAGTGAGCGTGGGATGCGGATGTCACACAAGAAGCTGCTGTTATTTAATCCCATTACACAGGGATCCATTTTAAATGAGGCTTTGCAGGAATCACCTAACTGGCCAGATAACAAGTGGCAAGGTGAAATCCAAACACAAGGGATTCTGTACAGAAACTCTTCGGCCCATCGACAGGGCACTGAAACGGGCCCTTCAATACGACCATAAGATATAGGAGCAGAATGAGGCCATTTGGTCCATCCGGTCTGTTCTGCCATTTCATCATGGCTGATCCATTTTCCCTCTCAGCCCCAGTCTCCTGCTTTCTCCCCGTATCCCTTCATTCCCTGACCAATCAAGAATCTATCAACTTCTGCCTTATATATACATAAAGACTTGGCCTCTACAGCTTCCTAAGGCAATACAGATTCACCACTCTCTGGCTAAAGAAATGCCTCCTCATTTCCACTGTAAAAGGACGCGCCTCTATTTTGAGGCTGTGGCCGCAGGTCTTAGACTCTCCCATGATCGGAAACTCCCCCACCTTCCGCCCATTGACACAGCACAGAAACAGGCCCTTCGGCCCATCGACACAGCACAGAAACAGGCCCTTTCGCTGACACAATGTCCGTATCCCTCCATTCTCTGCACACCCAGGTGCCTGTAGAAAGCCTTCATCGTAACTGCCTTCACCAAGGCCCCTGCCAGCGCTCTCTGTTTAAGGACTTGCCTGCAGAGTTTACTGGCACCCCTGGGGGAGAGGTTCATAAGAAGTGGGAGCAGAATCTGGCCATTTGGCCCATCATGTCCCCTCCATCACGGCTGATTTATTATCCCCCCTCAACCACCTCCTTCTCCTGCGTGTGGCCAAACTTCCAGGAATAGTCAGAGTACTACCGCACACTAACCGGCCATTTGGCCCCTCTAGTCCATGACAAACTATTATTCTGCCTAGTCCCATCGACCCGCACCTGAATCATAGCCTCCTTACCCCTCCCATCCATGTACCAACCCAAACTTCTCTTAAACTTTGAAATCGATCCCACATCCACCGCCTGCTTGTTCCATACTCACTATCCTCCGAGTGAACAAACTCCTCCTCATGCCCCCTTAAATATTTCACCTTTCACCCTTAACCTATGACCTCTAGTTCTAGTGTCACCCGACCTGTGGGGGGGGGGTAAGCCTGCTTGCATTCACCCCATGTTAACTTTTCATAGTTTCGTACCCTCTATCACATCCCCCCTTCCACTCTCCTACACTCCAGGGAATAAAATCCCCCCCTAATAACTCAAGTCCTCAAATCTTGGCCACGTCCTTGTAAATTTTCTCCATACTCTTTTAATCTTATTAACATACTTCCTAAAGTTAGGTGACCAAAACTGCACACAGTACTCCAAATTTGGCCTCACTACCCAACTTCAACATAACATCCCAACTGTACTCAGCATTTTGATTTATGAAGGCCAATTCATAAGACACTGGAGCAGAATGAGACCATTCAGCCCATCGAGCCTGCTCTGCCATTCCATCATGGCTGATCCTGGATCCCACTTGTAACCCTCAGGTTCTGTTGTCTGTGTGAGTCTCGGGAAGACCATCTCTGGCCCCACCAAACGTGTGAGATTGAGGTGCAATACCCCGTTTGTGTGGATGCTGCGTGATCTGTTCCCCCATTACAAATCAGCACCACGAAATAACAGATGGTATACCCCGTATGCAATTAAACAATTTAGCTTTATAATTCTTCATTTGACTAAAACAAAAAGAAGTAAAACAAAAAGTGCCTATTTTAACGTAACAGTCTAATGTGCACAAGTTGGAGTTCATGGTTTCCCATCCGCCGGTCCTCCATCGATTTCCCTGAGCTTCATCACTCCCGGCCCCACACCAAGTCCACTCCTTCCTGGTGTCTATGACCTCTCCATTCTGGCATCTTCTCTCTTCATCTTCCGCCGAACAAAAGACCCAGATCACCTTGGCCTTAGGCACACAGGAAAAAACACTCCCCTCACTGGACGGCGCACATTCCAAAGCCCCCATTATCTCTAACCATAACCCAAACACTGCTGCTGCAGAGAAACCATTACATTAGCAGAGCTTCTACACAAAGACCATTACATTAGCAGTGAAACCTTTGCCAGGGTGTTACACACTCAACCACATACACCTGCTTTCTCGCCACATCCTTAGATGCCCTGACCGATGGGGAAACGATCAACTTCCCCTTAAATATACCCACAGATTTGGTATCCACCGCAGTCTGTGGCAGAGCATTCCACCCACTCACTATTCTCTGGCTAAAAAAACTCTTTACCTGAGTATATTCTGAGGCTGTGCCCTCTAATTCTGGATACCCCCACCATAAAAACACCCACCTTATTTAGCCCTTTCAACATTCAGTAGATTTCAATGAGATCCCTGCCCCCCCCCACATTCTCTAGGCAGCCAATGGGGAGAGAGTAGGTCATGTGACATTAGATTGACAACACCCAGCTCCGCCCCAAGCCCCCCGTCACTGATTGAGCCCAGTTCCAGATCCCCCCTCATTCTCCTGAACTCCAGGGAATACAGCCCGAGAGCTGCCAGATGTTACTCGTACGGTAACCCTTTCATTCCTGGAATCATTCCCGTGAATCTTCTCTGAACCCTCTCCAATGTTAGTATATCCTTTCTAAAATAAGGAGCCCAAAACTGCACACAATACTCCAAGTGTGGTCTCACGAGTGCCTTATAGAGCCTCAACATCATATCTCTGCTCTTATATTCTATACCTCTAGAAATGAATGCCAACATTGCATTTGCCTTCTTCACCACCGTCTCATCCTGGAGGTTAACCTTTAGGATATCCTGCACAAGGACTCCCAAGTCCCTTTGCATCTCTGTATTTTGAATTCTCTCCCCACCTAAATAATAGTCTGCCCGTTTCTTTCTTCCACCAAAGTGCATGACCATACATTTTCCAACATTGTATTTCATTTGCCACTTCTTTGTCCATTCCCCTAAACTGTCTAAGTCTCTCTGCAAGCTCTTTGTTTCCTCAACACTACCCGCTCCTGGACCTATCTTTGTATCATCAGCAATATCATGATAATCGTTGGGGATTTTAACATGAAAATGATTGGGAAAATCAGGCCAGTACTGGACCTCAGGAGAGGGAATTTGTAGAATGTTTAAGGGATGGCTTTTTAGAACAGCTTGTGGTTGTGCCCACTAGGGGATTGGGTGTCGTGCAATGATCTGGAGGTGATAAGAGAGCTTAAGGTTAAGGAATCCTTGGGGAACAGTGATCACAATTTGATTGAGTTCACTTTGAAATTTGAGAAGGAGAAACTAAATTTCCTCTGGTCCTAGACACTCCTAGAACCATCCTCTCCACAACCACCTTATCCAGGCCTTTCAATATTCGATAAGTTTCAATGAGATCCCCCCACATTCTTATAAATTCGAGTGAGGACAGGCCCAGAGCCATCAGATACTCTTCTTACATTAACCCTTTCGTTCCTGGGATCATTGTCCTGACCCTCTCCGATGCAATCACAACTTACTTTCTTTCTTTTTCTTTGGCGTGTGCCTGCGTGCGTGTGTGTCTGTGTGTCCATGATGATGAATTTTTCATGGCTTTTTCACAAGGCGCAGAGCGAGAGAGAGAGAGAGACTGTGTGGCGCGCCACTCCTCACACAGACAGTATATTCCCTTTATTTTACGAGGTCGAGTTGCGATCGAGACACTCAACCCGGCACGGATGGAAAGTGTACTGGGGAGCGGACCCGACTGGTTTCGAACTTGGGAACCTCTGCTTCCGGGTCTGGTGCTGATGTCATTGCACCACCAGCCGGCCCGCCATCACAATTTCCTTAGGAAAGGGGCCCACCCCAGTGACCAGCTCCAGACTGGCTGCTCCCAGCTGCTTGCCATTCAGCCCACTGTCCAGCCAGCCAAGCAATACTCAGCCCTCCCTCTGTACTGTGCACTCAATGCTCCTGTTCGTGGTCTCCATCCGCTTCAAGGTTTGACGTTTTGTGCATTCAGAGATACTCTTCTGCACAACATTGTTGTATCATGATAATTATATCAGCAGTTTCTGAGGTACTCAAACCACCCTGTCTGGCACCAACAATCATTCCACTGCCAAAGCCACTTGGATCACATTTCTTCTCCATTCTGATGTTTTAAAGTGAACAACAGCTGAACCTCTTGACCTTGTCTGCATGCTTTTACGTATTGGGTTGCTGCCACATGATTGGCTGATTAGATATTTGCACTAACAAGTAGGTGTACCTAATAAAGTGGCCACTTAGTATAAATGGGAAAAACACTAGAGCCATGTGGTTATTGTTGAGGGAAACACTGACAGAGACAGTCTACATCTCAAATAATTTTGCTGCATCTTCGTCAGTTTCCAAATATGTATTGTCACAAACCCCATGACGGGAATAAAGGACCAGCAGAGATGGAAAATACTTTGGAGTCCAGTATTGTTATAAAGTAATAATATTTATTAGTAACTACACAATACAGTAATATAAATGTAGATAAATCAAACAGGTTAGCAATGACTACATAAAAATAAGTGTGGAATATATGTGTATGAGAAACCAAGCTTCTTTAAGTCTAGGGGTAAAAAGATAGTCTTACGATGATGAGTAAACTTCAGTTCAGTTTGGTTCGTGGTATTGAGTTGAGTAGTGATGGAGAGAGAGAGGGAGAGATTTGAGTCTTCAGGCGAGCTGACGCCGTCGATCTTCTCGTTGTCCTTTGAAATCCTTTAAAAGTCACCGACTGTGACTTTAACAAAGGGGACCAGTTTTCTGTGGTGGAGCTATTCCCCAGGCGAGGGTGGACACATGGACAACTCCCCACCAGTCAACCCTTTTCCTTTCCACTGCAAGAGCGACGGATCGATCCGCCTGATCGATCCTCCAAAACCCACTTTTCCTGCGGGCACAACAACGCTCATTCAGTGTCCAGGACATGTGTCTGAGGTCTATCTTCCCGTGCTGAGCATCAACTGTCACTCAAATAACTCCTCCTTCCTCTCTCTGTGAAGAAATGCAAGCAGGCAAAAATCCTTGAGAAGTGTCAACAACCTGCCGAAAATCATAACATTGAGTGTCCATTAAATAACGCTGCCTTCGGTCACCATAGCAACTTACGAGCTGCTCGGTGCTGTCTCCAACACAGCAGAAATCCAAAAGTTAACCAGGTCTTTCTCGTTCCTTAAAGTGACAGTCCAACAGTTAGTCTTCGTCTCTCTCTCTCTCTCTCTTCAAAACAAGATTTTGATGTTAAATAACTCTTCCTCTTTTCAAAAGCACAGTTAATAGGGGTGAAGAAACACATTTCATAGGGGTAATTCCGGACCCCGTCACAGAATCATACACAAATAACTTGTTAAAGAGTTGAAGACCACGAGTGAAAGATGCTGGTGTAAATTATCCACACAATTCTTAGTACGGAAAAAATGCTCCAAAAACCAACTGGAAACTTAATACAAATCCTTTAGATCCTCGGCATTGCTTTTTGAGGGAGTGTAAGATCCAGTGGGCAAGCATTCCCAAGAGAAAGGACTGAATCTGCCGTTCAGGTAGGATTAACCAAGACTAGGGACAATTTCATATTAAAGCCATGATACAATGAGTTATAAACGAGGTGTGTTCTCTCACTTTCCCACACCTTCTTCCTGAAATGTTAACTCTGCTTCTCTCTCTACAGGCGCTGACTGACCTGCTGATTGTTTTCTGAATTTGCTGATCTTACTTCAGATTTCAGTGAAAATGAACTGGTGTTCCATGCCAGCATGCCCACCTGAGCCCCTTTCTGTTCTCCTGCATTTGACCTGTCTCCCTCTCTTCTCACTGCTACCATCGGGCAGGAGGTGCAGGAGTCTTGTGTCCTGAGCGGCCAGGTTCAGGAGCAGGTGGTGCCCTGGAGCCACTGGACTCCTGGCCTTCACTTGCCCCGGTGCTGAACCGACTCTGCTGCCTGTAGACTCACTTTGGGGGACTCTGCCTTTGTTCTGTAGGAACTTCCAGAGATTCTCTTGTACTTATTTATTTTCCTGTGGATGCCAGCAAGAAAATAAATCCTAGTGTTGTTTATGGTGTCCTGTACGTACTTTGGTAATAAGTTTACTTTGAATTTTGAAATTTCCAGCATCTGCAGTACAATTTTTTCCAGGAGTTAAGAAGCTGTGAGGTAATTCCGAAGGCGCGGGTCTCGAAGGGTGTGTGATTCCTCCGCCAGCTGGTGATGTGTTCTAAGCTTCACCGGATTTTGAGCCTCGTGTTGGTTGCTTTTCCAAAAGTAAACTTCTATTGACAACAAAAGAAGCACAATTAGCGAGAACAGCCGTGGGCAAATGATGAGATTTTACACGTTATAACGATCAGGCCAACCTGCTTCTGTCCCACTGTTTCCTACAGGGCAGCTCATCAATACAATTTCCACAATGGAACAAGTCACCAAATAGATTTCCCATCTGTGATACAACCCACCAATAGGATTTCTTCTCAGTGGTAAAACCCACCAATAGGATTTCCCATCTGTGATACAACTTACCAATAGGATTTCCTCTCAGTGGTAAAACCCACCAATAGGATTTCTTCTCAGTGGTAAAACCCACCAATAGGATTTCCTCTCAGTGGTAAAGCCCACCAATAGGATTTCCTCTGTGGTAAAACCCACCAATAGGATTTCCTCTCAGTGGTAAAACACACCAATAGGATTTCCTCTCAGTGGTAAAACCCACCAATAGGATTTCCTCTCAGTGGTAAAACCTACCAATAGGATTTCCTCTCAGTGGTAAAACCCACCAATAGGATTTCCCATCTGTGAAACAACCCACCATAGGATTTCGCTATGTGATACAACTTACCAATAAGTTTTCCTCTCTGTGGTAAAATCCACCAATAGGATTACCCCAGAGGGATATAAGTTACCAATACAATTTCCCCAACAAGAGAAGATCTGCAGAAGCTGGAAATCAAAGTAACACACACGAAATGCTGGAGGAACTCAGTAGGCCAGGCAGCATCTATGGAAAGGAGTAAACAATTGACGTTTTGCGCCGAGACTCGTCATCAGAACCTGACCAATACATACATTTTGTGTGTATTAATACAATTTCCCCTCTGTGTACAACCCACCAATAGGATTCCCCCTCTTAATACAGCCAATAGGATTTTCCCTCTGTGGTAGAACTTGCCAATAGGATTTTCTCTCTGTAATACCAACCCACCAATAGGGATTTAGCTGCATCATGTAGGCCATCAATCACGGTTGAACATGCCCCATTTCCAATGGCCTGTGTGTCTGTAGATGAGTCAGGCAGTGATACTGTCCTGTCTGATAGCACAGTGAAACCTCTTCAAAGTGAGCGTGAGGGTAGATAACTGGGGCTGGAACAGAAGATCCCAGCTGTCACACCCACCTGAAGGAACGGGCTTGTGTCAGGAACCGCCGAGCTTTAGTAATTTCTTCAGAGAGCCTCTTTAGATCGTCACCCTCAAAGGCAGGAAGGTTGGGGTCCTGTAAGCAGAGAAACAGACAGAAGAGCCACTGAAGGACACACTTGTTAAAGACTGAGGTTTTAAGGGCTAATGTCCCACTAAACAATAAACACTGTACAACTCTCCATCAAACTCAAAGACTGTGTTACCCAACTACGTTTACATAGATAGTGTTTCAGGTCCCAGTCGAACTGCTGGGGCAGAGAACGCGACTGTCAGTACAAGGACCCGGCATTTCTTATACAATCAAACAGCAGGAAAGCAGGCCCTTTGGCCCATCGAGTCCATAGTGACCCTCACCTATTTTCCCAATCCTACACTAACGCCATGTTCCTATCAATTCCCCCCCCCCCCCAGATTCTACCAAAGACATCCAAGACCACATTTGGAGAATTGTGTGCAATTCTGGTCACCCTGCTACAGGAAGGTGTCATTAAACTAGAAAGGGTGCAAGAAAGATTTGTGAACATGTTCCTGTGAATGAAGGGCTTTTAATTTAGAGATTTTTGGTTCTCACACATCCTTAAATTATGCTGATCACACATTGCTAATAATTCTGCCCTTACTGGGAGACTTCGCTGTAGTTTTAGTCATGAATTTTGTTTTGCTATGATTGCTAGAGATTCTCTGTTGAGTAAGTAAAACAGAATATTTGCTGTTCTGTGAACAAATTAAATCTGTTTGCTGTTCTACGAATAGACTCTGTTTGTTGTTTTATAAACAAATAGACTCTGTTTGTTGTTCTGTAAACAAATAAACTTTGTTTGTTGTTCTGTGAACAAAGAGACTATCCACTGGCTTCATACAGGTGTCAAATATCATTATAGAAATTATCAGTTACAACAGGAAATTAGATAACAACTAGTAACTTTAAATAAAGTAATTTCATGAACTTACATCTTCATCAGAAAATCCTTCCGCTATCATCTTGTGCGCCACCAGCTGCCCGTCAAGGGCTCCATGACAACGATGGAAACGCCCTCTGGTCTGGGCTGCCAGATTCTTGAGGAACTCATTGGCAATGCTGTCGACAAAACACCAGGGGTTAATAGGCTGACTGGGCAGAGTCTGTCTGCATCAACAGAGGGTCCAGGATGAGTGGGGAGTCTCCTGTTGGTCCCACTTTCCCCCCATTTCCCATTGCTTCCCAGTAACTGTAACCAGCTGATTAACACACTGCTCCTCTATTCATTTCAAAAGTTCAAAGTAAATTTATTTTCAGGGTATGTACTGTATCTGTCACCAGATACTATCCTGAGATTCATTTTCTTGCAGGCATTCACAATAAACAAAGAAATCCAGCAGAACATGCCGGAGTATTGTGAGCAGCTTTGTGCCTCCCATCTAAGAAAGGATGTGCTGGCGTTGGAGACGGTCCAGAGGAGGTTCCCAAGAATGATCCTGGGAACGAAAGAGTTAATTGATGAGGTTAGGACAAGTGTTTGATGGCTCTGGGCCTGGACTTGTTGGAGTTTAGTAGAAAGTGGGGGGTGGGGAGAGAATGTCATTGAGACATGCCAAATATGGAGTGGAATGCATGTTTCCAATAATGGGGGAACGAAGGCCCCAGAATAGAGGGATGTCCTTTTAGAACAGAATTGTTTTTAGCCAGAGGGTGGTGAATCTGTGGAATTCGCTGTCACCAACGGCTGTGGAAGTCAAGTCATTGGGTGCAGATACCAGTGATATTAAATCAGATTGTGATTCTATACTCAAAGTGGAGATTTGATTAGTCAGGTTGTCCGAGGTAATGGGGAGAAGGCAGAGAGTGGAGTTGAGAGGATAATGAATTAACCATGATGGAATGGTGCAGCAGACTCGATGGGCTGAATGGCCAACAGTACATCTTATGGTGAGTCAGTGGGAGGATAGTGTATAGGTCAACAGCAAAAGACACAGCTCCAGATCACGGTGGGGAAATGGCAGATGTTTAATCCAAGGTGTTACACTTTGCAGGTCACATGTAACTGGGCCGTTAATGGCCGGCTCCTGAGGAGCACTGGTGTACAGAGGGAGGTCGGGGGGCAATCTACGGCTCCCTGTAAGTGACCACGCAAGTAGACAGGGTGGTAGGGGAGACATTTGGCACATTTGCCTTCACTGGTTTGGCTACTCGGCCAAGAGGAGCACAACCTTGTCGTTGGGTTTGGAGGCTTGCCTGCCTTAATGACCCGGAGAGCTACGCTGGCCGGAGTCAGGGTTTTATGCTTTGGCTCTTGGTAGGTTCACCCATGCCAAACAGGTCAAAGGGTGAGAGGTCAGACTAAGAGTGGTCCACCAGTCCTCCAGGGTCAGAGGCTCGACGCAGGGCTAATCACCCTGACTGGTCGAACAAAACTGATATGGAAACAGCAATGAAGAATCCTTCTACAGCCCACCCGTGTGGGACGGTATTCCAGGGACAGACACAGGTAGAGGACCTTCACTGCTGCCCTGAATGCCAGCGGGATAACGGACAGGAAGTAAGGAGGGTTTGCACAAGGAGGTCATGTTGCAGTCATTAGGAGTTTACAATTGGGAGTTTTGGGCGCTGTTCTCTTTGCCACATTAGAGGGGGGGATATGGAGCTTTTGGAGAGACCACAATATATAGGAGCAGAATTAGGCAATTTGGCCCCTCTAGTCTGTTCTGCTATTTCATCACAACTGCTCCAATTGCCTTTCAGCCCGAAGCTCCTGCCTTTGCCTCGTATTCCTTCACATTCTGACTAACCAAGAATCTCTCAACCTCTGCCTTAAGCAGACATAAAGACTTGTTCTCCACAGCTGCCTGTAGCAAAGAATTCCACAGATTTACCACCCTCTGGCTAAAGAAATTCCTCCTCATTTCCATTCTAAATGGACACTCCTCTATTCTGAGGCTGTGCCCTCCGGTCCGAGACTCCCCCTCCATAGGGAACATCCTCTCCACATCCACCCTATCTAGGCCTTTCAACATTTGATAGATGACAGGGGGCAAGAATTTTTTTCATATAGAGTGGTGGGTGCAAGCAGATATGATCAAGGTGATTAGGAGGCATTTTACACTGTCCCATGTGGGGTGTAGGGGATGTCCAGAGAGGGGTAGCACCTCTGGTGAAGGGGTTTGTCGTGTCCAGTCTGGGGCAGCTCGCTCACCTTTGGTCCCCACCAAACACTCAGCTCTCACCTGTGGCTCTGAGTAGCTGTTTGCATAGGACAGAGGCCACACCCCAGTACACCGCTTTGACAAGTGAGGGTAAACCAGGTGAGGGTAGCTGGCAGCCTCTCACCTCAGTGAGTTAGCGATATGCCTGTCCAAGCATGCACACTTAGCTCTGGAGGACTGGGCGGATGAGACCTACAGAGGTTGGAAGGTGGTACTGTAATGCTCTGTGGAGAGCGAAGGACACAACGAGGCAAAGACATGATAAACCAGCACTACACAGGCCCATGAACAAGAGGGATATGGTTGACGTGCTGGCAGGAGGGATGAATAATCTGTGGGCCAATTTGCTGTCCCGCTCTACATTCACCTGTCGGTGCAGTTGAACGAGACGGTGTGGACTTTCACTCCCCGGCCGAGGTTCATCTGCTGCGTCTCCTCCAGAACCAGCTGGCAGCTGGTGTTGGGCTTGCCGTCCGTCAGCAGGTAGACTCCCTGCACGTCCACGTGCTGAAAGGCCCTCTGTTAGCAAGAGACAGCAGGTGAGACCTCCACCACCCTCAGCTCTCCAATGCAGTCGGCTGCCCTCACCCACACCCGCATTACTTTCACACAAGCCTCCCTGCAGAATCTGATCTCAGAAGAACATAAAAAAGAGCAGTCGTCAGCCACTCGCCCCTGGAGCCTGCTCCACCAATCAATACAATCATGGCTAATCCGACTGTCTCAGCTCCACCCACCTCTGTTTTCCCTGTAATCCTTAATTCCCTTTATAAGCAAAAATCTATCTGACTGTGTCTTAAATATATTTAATGATGTAGCCTTTACTGCCTCCCTGGGCAGAGAATTCCACAGATTCACCACTCTCTGGGAAAAAACTTTCTTGTTATTTGCTTATTTAGAGATACAGGCCCTTCCAGCCCAACGAGCCCACTCTGCCCAATTAACCTGCTAACTCATCTGTACGTCTTTGGAATGTGGGAGGAAACCAGAGCACCCAGAGGAAACAGACACAGCCACGAGGACAACGTACAGACAGTGGGGGGAAATGAACCCGAGTCGCTGGTACGGTAATAGGGAATACGGTTACGCCAACTGCCACGCCACCGTGCTGAGCCGCTCCTCACCTCGGTCCCAAATCTAATCTCCGAATCCTGAGGCTCTGTCCCCTGGTTCTAGTCTCACCTACCAATGGAAACATCTTTCCTGCCTCTATCTTACCCAGCCCTTTCCGAATTATGCGTGCTTTATACGATCCCGTATCACCCCTCTCCCCAACACGCACTGTCACCTCATCATTCACCTCAGCCTTCAAATTCCCATCCTTGTGGGCAAATCCCTCCACAATAGAGTAATTCCTCCACAATGGAGAAATTCCCTCCTTATGGATAAATTCCTCCACAATGGTGAAAAGATCCTTGTGGGCAAATTTCTCCACAATGGAGAAAAGATCTTATCTACCTTATGTCTGTTTGTCCATTTCTTATACTTTTATACGTTTCGATCAGGTCACACCTCTGCCTCCTTCACTCCAGAGAAAACAACCCCAGCCTGTCTCATCTTTCCTCATACCTAAAGTTTTCTAATCCAGGTTGACAACCTGGTGAATCTCCTCCGCGCTCGCTCCAGTGTGACCACATCCTCCTATAGTGTGGTGACCAGGACTGCACTCAGTACCCCACGTGTTGTCTACCAATGCTTTGTAAAGTTGCAACATAACCTCTCAACTCTATATTCTGTTCCCTGGCCAACGCAGACAAGCTCGGCACAAGCCTCCTTCACCACTCTATCTGCCCCATTGCCGCTTTCAGGGCGGCCCTTTCGTCTGTCACCAGAGACTCTACAGATACATCGTGGAGAGCATTCTGACTGGTGTGAACAGGATGGGAAACAGCTGCAGAGGGATGTAAACAGCCAGTTCCATCATGGGCACCAGCCTCTCCAGCACCAGGACAACTTCGAAAGGCGTTGCCTTTCATCATTAAGGACCCCCACCACCCAGGACATGCCCTCTTCCCATTGCTACCATCAGGGAGGAGGTACAGCAGCCTGAAGACACACACTCAATGCTTCAGAAACAGCTTCTTCCCCTCCGCCATCAGATTTCTGAATGGACAATGAACCATGAACACTGCCTCACTAACTTTGCTCTTTTTACACTGCTCATTTAACCTATTTTATATATTTCTTATTGTAATTCATAGTGTATTTTATATATTGCACTGTACTGCTGCCACAAAACAACAAGTTTTATGACAAATCAGTAACATTAAACCGGATTTTGATTCAGGTTCTGAGCTGTGGGCTTGAACCCCATCGGTTGCTCTCTGTAACCTCCTCTGGTCCAACAACCTGCTGAACTCTCTGCCCGTAGCAAATACCCAGTTTGCTGATCCTCCTCCCCGTCTGCCTTCACCCATGGACTCCAATCCTCCCTCTACTCAGTTCTCTGAATGTAACTTGGTCTTCAGCAGTTTGGTAATATTCAAAGACTCTCCCATGGGCTATATAAATGAAAGTTGTTGTTGGTGTGCTGAGTGTCCCTTGGGGTAACCAACCAGAGTGACAGTGAGAGGAACAGGTTACATCCTCACACCTTCCTGGTGTCAGTGAGACCCGTTACCTGTTCCACAGACTTCTGAATATCCAGCACAAATTTCCATCTGCCCCCACTGTTTCCCCAACAATCCTAAGGACCGGCAACTCGATGGGCTGGCAGACTCTATCCCATTCCCCGCTCGCCCATGCCAAGCCGAGTGGACGGTCTCCGGTGGGTGCCAAGCACGGGCCAGGCCGTGGGACGAGTGGTCAGTGCCGGACACTGACCTGTAGTGCCTCTAGAGTGCAGGTGTTTCCATGGGCGACGGAGCTCGAGACCCACTGAACAGCGTCGTGGCAGGCGTCGTCAGTGGCCTCCACCAACTCCTCCCTCCAACTGTCCACATGCTCCGCGAACGACAGCAGGTTGAAGCTGGAACAACACACGTGGCAATAAATGAGCGATCTCGAGTCTCTTTCTCCCCACAGCCACTGGCTGACCAGTTGGACATTTCCACCTTACCCTGACCAGCTTAAAGTGTATCCGCTCCCAATGAAGTCTCCAGTTTGGTTCACCTCAGCTTCTTTACTTGACCATCCCACTTGTTCCCCCAACCCTCTGCATACTCCTATCTCCCCTCGCCCTGTACCATTTTAATACAGTGAAATTCCAATCTTCACCCCTCTCACTGTACCGTTCCAATCTTCACCCCTCTCTCAGTACCGTTCCAATCTTCATCCCTCTCCCCGTACTGTTCCAATCTTCACCCCTCTCCCTGTACCGTTCCAATCGTCACAGCTCTCCCTGTACCGTTTCAATCGTCACCCCTCTCCCTGTATGGTTCCAATCTTCACCCCTCTCCCGGTACCGTTCCAATCTTCACCCCTCTCCCCGTACCGTTCCAATCTTCATCCCTCTCCCCGTACCATTTCAATCTTCACCACTCTCCCTGTACCGTTTCAATCTTCACCCCTCTCCCTATACCGTTCCGATCTTCACCCCTCGCCCCGTACCGTTCCAATCTTCACCCCTCTTCCCGTACGGTTCCAATCTTCACCCCTCTTCCCATACCATTCCAATCTTCACCCCTCTCCCCGTACGATTCCAATCTTCACCCCTCTCCCCATACCTTTCCAATCTTCACCCCTCTACCCGTACTGTTTCGATCTTCACCCCTGTCCCCGTACAATTCCAATCTTCACCCCCTCCCCGTACAGTTCCAATCTTCACCCCTCTCCCCGTACGGTTCTGATCTTCACCCCTCTCCCCGTACCGTTCCAATCTTCACCCCTCTCCCCATACCATTCCAATCTTCACCCCTCTCCCCGTACGGTTCCGATCTTCACCCCTCTCCCCATACCATTCCAATCTTCACCCCTCTCCCCGTACGGTTCCAATCTTCACCCCTCTCCCAGTACCTTTCCAATCTTCACCCCTCTCCCCGTACCGTTCCGATCTTCACCCGTCCCCGTACAATTCCAATCTTAACCCCTCTCCCCGTACAGTTCCAATCTTCACCCCTCTCCCCGTACGGTTCCGATCTTCACCCCCTCCCCGTACCGTTCCAATCTTCACCCCTCTCCCCATACGGTTCCGATCTTCATCCCTCTCCCCGTACCGTTCCAATCTTCACCCCTCTCCCCATACCATTCCAATCTTCACCCGTCTCAGTGTACCATTTCAATCTCCACCCCTCTCCCTGTACCGTTCCAATCTTCACCCTCTCCCTGTACCGTTCCAATTTTCACCCTTCTCCCCATACTGTTCCAATCTTCACCCCTCTTCCCATACAGTTCCAATCTTCACCCCTCTCCCTGTACCGTTCCAATCTTCACCCTCTCCCTGTACCGTTCCAATCTTCACCCTTCTCCCCATACTGTTCCAATCTTCACCCCTCTTCCCATACAGTTCCAATCTTCACCCCTCTCCCTGTACCGTTCCAATCTTCACCCCTCTCCCAATACCATTCCAATCTTCACCTCTCTCCCCGTACAGTTCCAATCTTCACCCCTCTCCCCGTACGGTTCCGATCTTCACCCCTCTCCCCATACGGTTCCAATCTTCACCCCTCTCCCTGTATCATTCTAATCTTCACTCCTCTCCCCATACAGTTCCAATCTCCACCCCTCTCCCCGTACCATTCCGATCTTCACCCCTCTCCCCGTACCGTTCCAATCTCCACCCCTCTCCCCGTACCGTTCCAATCTCCACCCCTCTCCCCGTACCATTCCAATCTTCACCCCTCTCCCCATACGGTTCCAATCTCCACCCCTCTCCCTGTACCGTTCCAATCTTCACCCCTCTCCCCATACCATTCCGATCTTCACCCCTCTCCCCGTACTGTTCCAATCTCCACCCTTCTCCCCGTACTGTTCCAATCTTCGCCCCCTCCCCATACGGTTCCGATCTTCACTCCTCTCCCCGTACTGTTCCGATCTTCACCTCTGTCCCCGTACAATTCCAATCTTCACCCCCCTCCCCGTACGGTTCCAATCTTCACCCCTCTCCCCATGTGGTTCCGATCTTCACCCCTCGCCCCATACCATTCCAATCTTCACCCCTCTCCCCGTACGGTTCCAATCTTCACCCCTGTCACCGTACAATTCCAATCTTCACCCCTCTCCCCGTACAGTTCCAATCTTCACCCCTCTCCCCGTACAGTTCCGATCTTCACCCCTCTCCCCGCACCGTTCCAATCTTCACCCCTCTCCCCATACGGTTCCGATCTTCACCCCTCTCCCAGTACCGTTCCGATCTTCACCCCTGTCCCCGTACAATTCCAATCTTCACCCCTCTCCCCATACAGTTCCAATCTTCACCCTTCTCCCCGTACGGTTCCGATCTTCACCCTTCTCCCCGTACCGTTCCAATCTTCACCCCTCTCCCCATACCATTCCAATCTTCACCCGTCTCAGTGTACCATTTCAATCTCCACCCCTCTCCCTGTACCGTTCCAATCTTCATCCCTCTCCCCATACTGTTCCAATTGTCACCCCTCTTCCCATACAGTTCCAATCTTCACCCCTCTCCCTGTACCGTTCCAATCTTCACCCCTCTCCCAATACCATTCCGATCTTCACCTCTCTCCCCGTACAGTTCCAATCTTCACCCCTCTCCCCGTACGGTTCCGATCTTCACCCCTCTCCCCGTACCGTTCCAATCTTCACCCCTCTCCCCATACTGTTCCGATCTTCACCTCTCTCCCCGTACCATTCCAATCTTCACCCCTCTCCCCACACCATTCCAATCTTCACCCCTCTCCCCATACGGTTCCAATCTCCACCCCTCTCCCTGTACCGTTCCAATCTTCACCCCTCTCCCCATACCGTTCCAATCTTCACCCCTCTCCCCATACCATTCCAATCTTCACCCGTCTCAGTGTACCATTTCAATCTCCACCTCTCTCCCTGTACCGTTCCAATCTTCACCCTCTGCCTGTACCGTTCCAATCTTCATCCCTCTCCCCATACTGTTCCAATCGTCACCCCTCTTCCCATACAGTTCCAATCTTCACCCCTCTCCCCGTACAGTTCCGATCTTCACCCCTCTCCCCGCACCGTTCCAATCTTCACCCCTCTCCCCATACCATTCCAATCTTCACCCGTCTCAGTGTACCATTTCAATCTCCACCTCTCTCCCTGTACCGTTCCAATCTTCACCCTCTGCCTGTACCGTTCCAATCTTCATCCCTCTCCCCATACTGTTCCAATCGTCACCCCTCTTCCCATACAGTTCCAATCTTCACCCCTCTCCCTGTACCGTTCCAATCTTCACCCCTCTCCCAATACCATTCCAATCTTCACCTCTCTCCCCGTACAGTTCCAATCTTCACCCCTCTCCCTGTACGGTTCCGATCTTCACCCCTCTCCCTGTACGGTTCCGATCTTCACCCCTCTCCCCGTACGGTTCCAATCTTCACCCCTCTCCCCGTACCTTTCCAATCTTCACCCCTCTCCCCATACGGTTCCGATCTTCACCCCTGTCCCCGTACAATTCCAATCTTCACCCCTTTCCCCGTACAGTTCCAATCTTCACCTCTCTCCCCGTACGGTTCCGATCTTCACCCCTCTCCCCGTACGGTTGCGATCTTCACCCCTCTCCCCGTACTGTTCCAATCTACACCCCTCTCCCTGTACAGTTCCAATCTTCACCCCTCTCCCCGTACGGTTCCGACCTTCACCCCTCTCCCCGTACCTTTCCAACCTTCACCCCTCTCCCCATACGGTTCTGATCTTCACCCCTCTCCCCGTAACGTTCCGATCTTCACCCCTGTCCCCGTACAATTCCAATCTTCACCCCTCTCCCAGTACAGTTCCAATCTTCACCCCTCTCCCCGTACGGTTCCGATCTTCACCCCTCTCCCCGTGCCTTTCCAATCTTCACCCCTCTCCCCATACGGTTCCGATCTTCACCTCTCTCCCAGTACCGTTCCGATCTTCACCCCTGTCCCCGTACCATTCCAATCTTCACCCCTCTCCCCATACCATTCCAATCTTTACCCCTCTCAGTGTACCATTTCAATCTCCACCCCTCTCCCTGTACCGTTCCAATCTTCACCCTCCCTGTACCGTTCCAATCTTCACCCCTCTCCCTATACTGTTCCAATCTTCACCCCTCTCCCCATACAGTTCCGATCTTCACCCCTCTCCCCGTACTGTTCCAATCTTCACCCCTTTCCCCGTACGGTTCCCATCTTCACCCCTCTCCCCATACGGTTCCAATCTTCACCCCTCTCCCTGTACCGTTCCGATCTTCACCCCTCTCCCCGTACTGTTCCGATCTTCACCCCTCTCCCCGTACCATTCCAATCTTCACCCCTCTCCCCGTACTGTTTCCATCTTCACCCCTCTCCCCGTACCGTTCCAATCTCCACTCCTCTCCCCGTACTGTTCTGATCTTCACCCCTCTCCCCGTACAGTTCCGATCTTCACCCCTCTCCCCGTACCGTTTCGATCTTCACCCCTCTCCCCGTACAGTTCCGATCTTCACCCCTCTCCCCGTACCGTTTCAATCTTCACCCCTCTCCCCGTACCATTCCGATCTTCACCCCTCTCCCCGTACGGTTCCAATCTCCACCCCTCTCCCCGTACCGTTCCAATTGTCACTGAAATATTGAAACATAGAGTGAAGTGTGTTGTATTGTGTCTGCGACCAACACAGTCTGAGATGTGTTGGGGGCAGCCTGCAAGTGTTGCCAAGCTTCTGGTGCCAACACAGTGTGCCCACAACTTACTGACCC